>NC_091351.1:26715920-26761928 GCF_038502225.1 Cherax quadricarinatus | reverse complement strand
TATTCATGTTACATGTTACAATATAACACTTGTAATATTATTCATGTTACATGTTACAGTATAACACTTGTAAAATTATTCATGTTACATGTTACAATATATCACTTGTAATATTATTCATGTTACATGCTACAGTCTAACACTTGTAATATTATTCATGTCACATGTTACAATCTAACACTTGTAATGTTATACATGTTACAGTCTAACACTTATAATATTATACATGTTACAATCTAACACTTGTAATATTATACATGTTACAGTTCAACACTTGTAATATTATACATGTTACAATCTAACACTTGTAATATTATACATGTTACAGTCTAACACTTGTAATATTATACATGTTACAATCTAACACTTGTAATGTTAAACATGTTTCAGTCTAACACTTCATATATTATACATGTTACAATCTAACACTTGTAATATTATACATGTTACAATCTAACACTTGTAATATTATACATGTTACAATCTAATACTTGTAATATTATTCATGTTTCATTTTACAATATAACACTTGTAATATTATTCACGTTACATGTTACAGTCTAACACTTGTAATATTATTCAAGTTACATGTTACAATCTAACACTTGTAATGTTATACATGTTACAGTCTAACACTTGTAATATTATACATGTTACAATCTAACACTTGTAATATTATATATGTTACATTTGTAATATTATACATGTTACAATCTAACACTTGTAATATTATACATGTTACAGTCTAACACTTGTAATATTATACATGTTACAATTGTAATGTTATACATGTTACAGTCTAACACTTGTAATATTATACATGTTACAGTCTAACACTTGTAATATTATACATGTTACAATCTAACGCTTGTAATGTTATACATGTTACAGTCTAACACTTGTAATATTATTCATGTTAAATGTTACAATAAAACACTTGTAATATTATACATGTTACAATCTAACACTTGTAATGTTATACATGTCACAGTCAAACACTTGTCATATTATACATGTTACAGTCTAACTCTTGTCATATTATACATGTTACAGTCTAACACTTGTCATATTATACATGTTACATTCTAACACTTGTCATATTATACATGTTACATTCTAACACTTGTCACATTATACATGTTACAGTCTAACACTTGTCATATTATACATGTTACAGTCTAACACTTGTCATATTATACATGTTACAGTCTAACACTTGTCATAATATACATTTTACAGTCTAACACTTGTCATATTATTCATGTTTCAGTCTAACACTTGTCATATTATTCATGTTACAGTCCAACTCTTGTCATATTATACATGTTACAGCCTAACACTTGTCATGTACGTGATACACTCTACCACTTGTAATATTATACATGTTACAGTCTAACACTTGTCATATTATACATGTTACAGACTAACACTTGTCACATTATACATGTTACAGTCTAACACCTGTCATATTATTCATGTTACAGTCTAACACTTGTCATAATATACATGTTACAGTCTAACACTTGTCATATTATTCATGTTACAGTCCAACTCTTGTCATATTACACATGTTACAGTCCAACTCTTGTCATATTACACATATTACAGTCTAACACTTGAAATATTATTCATGCTACATGTTACAATATAACACTTGTAATATTATTTATGTTACATGTTACAGTATAACACTTGTAATATTGTTCATGTTACATGTTACAATATAACACTTGTAATATTATTCATGTTACATGTTACAATATAACACTTGTAATATTATTCATGTTACATGTTACAATGTAACACTTGTAATATTATTCATGTTACATGTTACAATATAACACTTGTAATATTATTCATGTTCCATGTTACAATATAACACTTGTAATATTATTCATGTTACATGTTACAATGTAACACTTGTAATATTATTCATGTTACATGTTACAATGTAACACTTGTAATATTATTCATGTTCCATGTTACAATATAACACTTGTAATATTATTCATGTTACATGTTACAATGTAACACTTGTAATATTATTCATGTTACAAACTAACACTTGTAAAATAATACATGTTACAGTTACACTTGTAACACTTGTAATATTATTCATGTTACATGTTACAATACAACACTTGTAATATCATTCATGTTACATGATACAGTCTAACACTTGTAATATTATTCAAGTTATATGTTTCATTTCAACACTTGTAATATTATTCATGTTACATGTTTCAATATAACATTTGCGATATTATTCATGCTACATGTTACAATATAACACTTGTAATATTATTCATGTTACATGTTACAGTCTAACACTTGTAATATTATTCATGTTTCATGTTACAGTATAACACTTGTAATATTATTCATGTTACATGTTTCAGTCTAACACTTGTAATATTATTCATGTTACATGTTGCAATATAACACTTGTAATACTATTCATGTTACATGTTACAGTCTAACACTTGTAATATTATTCATATTACAGTCCAACTCTTGCCATATTACACATATTACAGTCTAACACTAGTCATATACATGTAACAGTCTAACACTTGTAATATTATTCATGTTACAGTCCAACTCTTGTCATATTATACATGTTACAGTCTAACACTTGTAATATTATTCATGTAACATGTTACAATATAACACTTGTAATATTATTAATGTTACATGTTACAATATAGCACTTGTAATATTATTCATGTTACATGTTACAATATAACACTTGTAATATTATTCAAGTTACATGTTACAGTATAACACTTGTAATATTACTAACATGTTTCAGTATGTTGTAATATTATTCATGTTACATGTTACAGTATAACACTTGTAATATTATTCATGTTACATGTTACAATATACACTTGTAATATTATTGTTAGAGTCTAACACATGTTATTATTCATGTTACAATATAACACTTGTAATATTATTCATGTTACATGTGTAATAACACTTGTATATTATTCATGTTACATGTTACAATATAACACTTCTAATATTATTCATGTTACATGTTACAGTATAACACTTGTAATATTTTCATGTTACACGTTACACTCTAACACTTGTAATATTATTCATGTTACATGTTACAATATAACACTTGTAATATTATTCATGTTACATGTTACAATATAACACTTGCAATATTATTCATGTTACATGTTACAATATAACACTTGTAATATTATTCATGTAACTTATTACAATCTAACACTTGTAATATTAATAATGTTACATGTTACAATGTAACACTTGTAATATTATTCATGTAACATGTTACAATCTAACACTTGTAATATTATACATGTTACAGTCTAACACTTGTAATATTATACATGTTACAATCTAACACTTGTAATGTTATACATGTTACAGTCTAACACTTGTCATATTATACATGTTACAGTCTAGCACTTGTAATATTATACATGTTACATGTTACAGTAACACTTGTAATATTATACGTGTTACAGTCTAACACTTGTAATATTATACATGTTATATTCTAACACTTGTAATATTATACATGTTACAGTCTAACACTTGTCATATTATACATGTTACAGTCTAACACTTGTCATATTATACATGTTACAGTCTAACACTTGTCATATTATACATGTTACAGTCTAACACTTGTCATATTATACATGTTACAGTCTAACACTTGTCATATTATACATGTTACAGTCTAACACTTGCAATATTATTCATGTTACAGTCCAACTCTTGCCATATTATACATGTTACAGTCTAACACTTGTCAAATACATGTAACAGTCTAACACTTGTAATATTATTCATGTTACAGTCCAACTCTTGTCATATTATACATGTTACAGTCTAACACTTGTAATATTATTCATGTTACATGTTACAATATAACACTTGTAATATTATTCATGTTACATGTTACAATATAACACTTGTAATATTATTCATGTTACATGTTACAATATAACACTTGTAATATTATTCATGTTACATGTTACAATATAACACTTGTAATATTATTCATGTTACATGTTACAGTATAACACTTGTAATATTATTCATGTTACATGTTACAATATAACACTTGTAATATTATTCATGTTACATGTTACAGTATAACACTTGTAAAATTATTCATGTTACATGTTACAATATATCACTTGTAATATTATTCATGTTACATGATACAGTCTAACACTTGTAATATTATTCAAGTTACATATTACAATCTAACACTTGTGATGTTATACATGTTACAGTCTAACACTTGTAGTATTATACATGTTACAATCTAACACTTGTAATATTATTCATGTTACATGTTACAGTATAACACTTGTAATATTTTTCATGTTACATGTTACAATCTAACCCTTGTGATGTTATACATGTTACAGTCTAACACTTGTAATATTATATATGTTACAATGTAACACTTGTAATATTAAACGTGTTACAGTCTAACACTTGTAATATTATATATGTTACATTCTAACACTTGTAATATAATACATGTTACAGTGCAACACTTGTAATATTATACATGTTACACTCTAACACTTGTAATGTTATACATGTTATCGTCTAACACTTGTAATATTATACATGTTATAGTCTAACACTTTTCATATTTTACATGTTGCAGTCTAACATTTGTCATATTATACGTGTTACAGTCTAACACTTGTCATGTTATACATGTTACAGTCTAACACTTGTCATCTTATACATGTTACAGTCTAACACTTGTCATATTATACATGTTACAGTCTAACATGTTACAGTCTAACACTTTTAATATTATACATGTTACAGTCCAACTCTTGTCATATTATACATGTTACAGTCTATACATGTTACAGTCTAACACTTGTAATATTATTCATGTAACATGTTACAATATAACACTTGTAATATTATTAATGTTACATGTTACAATATAGCACTTGTAATATTATTCATGTTACATGTTACAATATAACACTTGTAATATTATTCATGTAACTTATTACTATCTAACACTTGTAATATTATTAATGTTACATGTTACAATATAACACTTGTAATATTATTCATGTTACATGTTACAGTATAACACTTGTAAAATTATTCATGTTACATGTTACAATATATCACTTGTAATATTATTCATGTTACATGCTACAGTCTAACACTTGTAATATTATTCATGTCACATGTTACAATCTAACACTTGTAATGTTATACATGTTACAGTCTAACACTTATAATATTATACATGTTACAATCTAACACTTGTAATATTATACATGTTACAGTTCAACACTTGTAATATTATACATGTTACAATCTAACACTTGTAATATTATACATGTTACAGTCTAACACTTGTAATATTATACATGTTACAATCTAACACTTGTAATGTTAAACATGTTTCAGTCTAACACTTCATATATTATACATGTTACAATCTAACACTTGTAATATTATACATGTTACAGTCTAACACTTGTAACATTATACATGTTACAATCTAACACTTGTAATATTATTCATGTTTCATTTTACAATATAACACTTGTAATATTATTCACGTTACATGTTACAGTCTAACACTTGTAATATTATTCAAGTTACATGTTACAATCTAACACTTGTAATGTTATACATGTTACAGTCTAACACTTGTAATATTATACATGTTACAATCTAACACTTGTAATATTATGCATGTTACAGTCTAACACTTGTAATATTATACATGTTACAATCTAACACTTGTAATATTATACATGTTACAGTCTAACACTTGTAATATTATACATGTTACAATTGTAATGTTATACATGTTACAGTCTAACACTTGTAATATTATACATGTTACAGTCTAACACTTGTAATATTATACATGTTACAATCTAACGCTTGTAATGTTATACATGTTACAGTCTAACACTTGTAATATTATTCATGTTAAATGTTACAATAAAACACTTGTAATATTATACATGTTACAATCTAACACTTGTAATGTTATACATGTCACAGTCAAACACTTGTCATATTATACATGTTACAGTCTAACTCTTGTCATATTATACATGTTACAGTCTAACACTTGTCATATTATACATGTTACATTCTAACACTTGTCACATTATACATGTTACAGTCTAACACTTGTCATATTATACATGTTACAGTCTAACACTTGTCATATTATACATGTTACAGTCTAACACTTGTCATATTATACATGTTACTGTCTAACACTTCTCATAATATACATTTTACAGTCTAACACTTGTCATATTATTCATGTTACAGTCCAACTCTTGTCATATTATACATATTACAGCCTAACACTTGTCATATACGTGATACACTCAAACACTTGTAATATTATACATGTTACAGTCTAACACTTGTCATATTATACATGTTACAGTCCAACTCTTGTCGTATTACACATGTTACAGTCCAACACTTGTAATATTATACATGTTACAGTCTAACACTTGTCATATTATACATGTTACAGTCTAACACTTGTCATATTATACATGTTACAGTCCAACTCTTGTCGTATTACACATGTTACAGTCCAACTCTTGTCATATTATACATGTTAAGTCTAACACTTTAAATATTAATTCATGCTACATGTTACAATATAACACTTTTAATATTATTCATGTTACATGTTACAGTATAACACTTGTAATATTGTTCATGTTACATGTTACAATATAACACTTGTAATATTATTCATGTTACATGATACAATATAACACTTGTAATATTATTCATGTTACATGTTACAATGTAACACTTGTAATATTATTCATGTTACATGTTACAATATAACACTTGTAATATTATTCATGTTCCATGTTACAATATAACACTTGTAATATTATTCATGTTACATGTTACAATGTAACACTTGTAATATTATTCATGTTACATGTTACAATGTAACACTTGTAATATTATTCATGTTACATGTTACAATATAACACTTGTAATATTATTCATGTTACATGTTACAGTCTAACACTTGTAATATTATTCATGTTACATGTTACAGTCTAACACTTGTAATATTATTCATGTTACATGTTACAATATAACACTTGCTATATTTTTCATGTTACATGTTACAGTCTAACACATGTAATATTATTAATGTTACATGTTACAATATAACACTTGTAATATTATTCATGTTACATACACTTGTATTATCATGTTACATGTTACAATATAACACTTGTAATATTATTCATGTTACATGTTACAATATAACACTTGTAATATTATTCATGTTACATGTTACAATGTAACACTTGTAATATTATTCATGTTACATGTTACAATATAACACTTGTAATATTATTCATGTTCCATGTTACAATATAACACTTGTAATATTATACATGTTACAGTCTAACACTTCTCATAATATACATTTTACAGTCTAACACTTGTCATATTATGCATGTTACAGTCTAACACTTGTAATGTTATACATGTTACAATCTAACACTTTCATATTATACATGTTACATGTTACAGTATAACACTTGTAATATTATTCATGTTACATGTTACAATACAACACTTGTAATATCATTCATGTTATATGATACAGTCTAACACTTGTAATATTATTGAAGTTATATGTTTCAGTTTAACACTTGTAATATTACTCATGTTACATGTTTCAATATAACACTTGCAATATTATTCATCATACATGTTACAATATAACACTTGTAATATTATTCAAGTTACATGTTACAGTCTAACTCTTGTAATATTATTCATGTTTCATGTTACAGTATAACACTTGTAATATTATTCATGTTACATGTTTCAGTCTAACACTTGTAATATTATTCATGTTACATGTTGCAATATAACACTTGTAATACTATTCATGTTACATGTTACAGTCTAACACTTGTAATATTATTCATGTTACAGTCCAACTCTTGTCATATTATACATGTTACAGTCTAACACTTGTAATATTATTCATGTTACAATCTAACACTTGTAATATAATACATGTTACAGTCATGTTACAACACTTGTCATATTATACATGTTACAGTCTAACACTTGTAATATTATTCATGTAACATGTTACACTTGTACATATTATAACACTTGTAATATTATTCATGTTACATGTTACAGTATAACACTTGTAATATTATTCATGTAACATGTTACATGTTACAATATAACACTTGTAATATTATTCATGTTACATGTTACAGTATAACACTTGTAATATTATTCATGTAACATGTTACATGTTACAATATAACACTTGTCATATTATGCATGTTACAGTCTAACAATTGTCATATTATAAATGTTACAGTCTAACACTTGTAATATTATACATATTGCAATCTAACACTTGTAATATTATACATGTTACAGTCTAACACTTGTCATATTATACATGTTACAGTCTAACACTTGTCATATTATACATGTTACAGTCTAACACTTGTAATATTATACATGTTACAATCTACACACTTGTCATATACATGTACATGTTACAGTCTAACACTTGTATATTACACTTGTCATAATGTTGTCTAACACTTGTAATATTATTCATGTTACAGTCCAACTCTTTTCATATTATACATGTTACAGTCTAACACTTGTAATATTATTAATATTACATGTTACAATATAGCACTTGTAATATTATTCATTTTACATGTTACAATATAGCACTTGTAATATTATTCATGTTATATGTTGCAATATAACACTTGTAATATTATTCAAGTTACATGTTACAGTATAACACTTGTAATATTATTCATGTTACATGTTACAGTATAACACTTGTAAAATTATTCATGTTACATGTTACAATATAACACTTGTAATATTATTCATGTTACTTGTTAGAGTCTAACACATGTCATATTATTCATGTTACATGTTACAATATAACACTTGTAATATTATTCATGTTACATGTTACAATATAACACTTGCTATATTTTTCATGTTACATGTTACAGTCTAACACATGTAATATTATTCATGTTACATGTTACAATATAACACTTGTAATATTATTCATGTTACATGTTACAGTATAACACTTGTAATATTATTCATGTTACATGTTACAATATAACACTTGTAATATTATTCATGTTACGTTTCACAATATAACACTTGTAATATTATTCATGTTACAATATAACTCTTGTAATATTATTCATGTTACATGTTACAGTATAACACTTGTAATATTTTTCATGTTACATGTTACAATCTAACACTTGAAATGTTATACATGTTACAGTCTATCACTTGTAATATTATATATGTTACAATGTAACACTTGTAATATTAAACGTGTCACAGTCTAACACTTGTAATATTATACATGTTACAATCTAACACTTGTAATATAATACATGTTACAGTGTAACACTTGTAATATTATACATGTTACACTCTAACACTTGTATACATATTATACATTGTTATTATACAGTCTAACACTTGTAATATTATTCATGTTACAGTCCAACTCTTGCCATATTATACATGTTACAGTCTAACACTTGTCATGTTATACATGTTACAGTCTAACAATTGCCATATTATACATGTTACAGTCTAACACTTGTCATCTCATACATGTTAGAGTCTAACACTTGTAATATTATTCATGTTACAGTCCAACTCTTGCCATATTATACATGTTACAGTCTAACACTTGTCAAATACATGTAACAGTCTAACACTTGTAATATTATACATGTTACAGTCCAACTCTTGTCATATTATACGTGTTACAGTCTAACACTTGTAATATTATTCATGTAACATGTTACAATATAACACTTGTAATAATATTAATGTTACATGTTACAATATAGCACTTGTAATATTATTCATGTTACATGTTACAATATAACACTTGTAATATTATTCATGTTACTTATTACAATCTAACACTTGTAATATTATTCATGTTACATGTTACAGTATAACACTTGTAATATTATTCATGTTACATGTTACAGTATAACACTTGTAAAATTATTCATGTTACATGTTACAATATATCACTTGTAATATTATTCATGTTACATGATACAGTCTAACACTTGTAATATTATTCATGTCACATGTTACAATCTAACACTTGTAATGTTATACATGTTACAGTCTAACACTTATAATATTATACATGTTACAATCTAACACTTGTAATATTATACATGTTACAGTTCAACACTTGTAATATTATACATGTTACAA
The DNA here is from genome assembly GCF_038502225.1 of Cherax quadricarinatus. Classification (NCBI taxonomy): domain Eukaryota; kingdom Metazoa; phylum Arthropoda; class Malacostraca; order Decapoda; family Parastacidae; genus Cherax; species Cherax quadricarinatus. Next base: position 26,751,599 of record NC_091351.1, on the reverse strand, counting down.
TCTAACACTTGTAATATTATACATGTTACAGTCTAACACTTGTAATATTATACATGTTACAATCTAACACTTGTAATGTTAAACATGTTTCAGTCTAACACTTCATATATTATACATGTTACAATCTAACACTTGTAATATTATACATGTTACAGTCTAACACTTGTAACATTATACATGTTACAATCTAACACTTGTAATATTATTCATGTTTCATTTTACAATATAACACTTGTAATATTATTCACGTTACATGTTACAGTCTAACACTTGTAATATTATTCAAGTTACATGTTACAATCTAACACTTGTAATGTTATACATGTTACAGTCTAACACTTGTAATATTATACATGTTACAATCTAACACTTGTAATATTATGCATGTAACAGTCTAACACTTGTAATATTATACATGTTACAGTCTAACACTTGTAATATTATACATGTTACAGTCTAACACTTGTAATATTATACATGTTACAATTGTAATGTTATACATGTTACAGTCTAACACTTGTAATATTATACATGTTACAGTCTAACACTTGTAATATTATACATGTTACAATCTAACGCTTGTAATGTTATACCTGTTACAGTCTAACACTTGTAATATTATTCCTGTTAAATGTTACAATATAACACTTGTAATATTATACTTGTTATAATCTAACACTTGTAATGTTATACATGTCACAGTCTAACACTTGTCATATTATACATGTTAATGTCTAACTCATGTCATATTATACATGATACAGTCTAACACTTGTCATATTATACATGTTACATTCTAACACTTGTCATATTATACAAGTTGCATTCTAACATTTGTCACATTATACATGTTACAGTCTAACACTTGTCATATTATACACGTTACAGTCTAACACTTGTCATATTATACATGTTAATGTCTAACACTTGTCATATTATACATGTTACAGTCTAATACTTGTCATATTATTCATGTTACAGTCCAACTCTTGTCATATTATATTATATGTTACATCTAACACTTGTCATTATACATGTTACAGTCTAACACTTGTCATATTATACATGTTACAGTCTAACACTTGTCATATTATACATGTTACAGTCTAACACTTGTCATATTATACATGTTACAGTCTAACACTTGTCATATTATACATGTTACAGTCACTTGTCATATTATACATGTTACAGTCAGTTGTAATATTATATGTTACATGTATTATACATGTTACAGTATAACACTTGTAATATTATTCATGTTACAGTCAGTATACACTTGTAATATTTTTCATGTTACATGTTACAGTCTAACACTTGTCATATTATCCATGTTACATGTCTAATATAACACTTGTAATATTATTCATGTTACATGTTACAATGTAACACTTGTAATATTATTCATGTTACATGTTACAATGTAACACTTGTAATATTATTCATGTTCCATGTTACAATATAACACTTGTAATATTATTCATGTTACATGTTACAATGTAACACTTGTAATATTATTCATGTTACATGTTACAGTCTAACACTTGTAATATTATTCATGTTACATGTTACAATATAACACTTGTAATATTATTCATGTTACATGTTACAATGTAACACTTGTAATATTATTCATGTTACATGTTACAATGTAACACTTGTAATATTATTCATGTTACATGTTACAGTCTAACACTTGTAATATTATTCATGTTACATGTTACAGTCTAACACTTGTAATATTATTCATGTTACATGTTACAATATAACACTTGTAATATTATTCATGTTACATGTTACAGTATAACACTTGTAATATTGTTCATGTTACATGTTACAATATAACACTTGTAATATTATTCATGTTACATGTTACAATATAACACTTGTAATATTATTCATGTTACATGTTACAATGTAACACTTGTAATATTATTCATGTTACATGTTACAATATAACACTTGTAATATTATTCATGTTCCATGTTACAATATAACACTTGTAATATTATACATGTTACATTCTAACACTTGTAATATTATACATGTTGCACTCTAACACTTGCCATATTATGCATGTTACAGTCTAACACTTGTAATGTTATACATGTTACAATCTAACACTTGTCATATTATACATGTTACAGTCTAACACTTGTAATGTTATACATGTTACATTCTAACACTTGTCATATTATACATGTTACATGTTACAATACAACACTTGTAATATCATTCATGTTACATGATACAGTCTAACACTTGTAATATTATTCATGTTACATGTTTCAGTCTAACACTTTTAATTTTATTCATGTTACATGTTACAATATAACACTTGTAATATTATTCATGTTACATGTTACAGTCTAACACTTGGAATGTTATACATGTTACAATCTAACACTTGTCAAATTATACATGTTATATGTTACAGTATAACTCTTGTAATATTATTCATGTTACATGTTACTTTATAACACTTGTAATATTTTTCATCTTACATGTTACAATCTAACACTTGTAATGTTATACATGTTACAGTCTAACATGTTACATATTATTCATGTTACATGTTACAGTCTAACACTTGTAATATTATCCATGTTACATGTCTAACACTTGTAATATTATTCATGTTGTTACAATCTAACACTTGTCATATTATACATGTTACAGTCTAACACTAGTCATCTTATACATGTTAGAGTCTAACACTTGTAATATTATTCATGTTTCATGTTACAGTATAACACTTGTAATATTATTCATGTTACATGTTACAATGTAACACTTGTAATATTATTCATGTTACATGTTGCAATATAACACTTGTAATTCTATTCATGTTACATGTTACAGTCTAACACTTGTAATATTATTCATATTACAGTCCAACTCTTGCCATATTACACATATTACAGTCTAACACTAGTCATATACATGGAACAGTCTAACACTTGTAATATTATTCATGTTACAGTCCAACTCTTGTCATATTATACATGTTACAGTCTAACACTTGTAATATTATTCATGTAACATGTTACAATATAACACTTGTAATATTATTCATGATACATGTTAAAATCTAACAATTGTAATATTATACATGTTACAATCTAATACTTGTCATATTATACGTGTTACATGTTACAGTATAACACTTGTAATATTAGTCATGTTAAATGTTACAGTGTATCACTTGAAATATTATTCATGCTACATGTTACAATGTAATACTTGTAATATTATTCATGTTACATGTTACAGTCTAACACTAGTCATATTATTCATGTTACAGTCTAACACTTGCCATAATATACATGTTGCAGTCTAACACTTGTAATATTATTCATGTTACATGTTACAGTATAACACTTGTTATATTGTTCATGTTACATGTTACAATATAACACTTGTAATATTATTCATGATACATGTTACAATATAACACTTGTAATATTATTCATGTTACAGTGTAACACATATTACACACACTTGTAATATTATTCATGTTACATGTTACAATATAACACTTGTAATATTATTCATGTTACATGTTACAATATAACACTTGTAATATTATTCATGTAACATGTTACAATATAACACTTGTAATATTATTGATGTTACATGTTACAATATAGCACTTGTAATATTATTCATGTTACATGTTACAATATAACACTTGTAATAGTATTCATGTTACATGTTACAGTATAACACTTGTAATATTATTCATGTTACATGTTGCAGTATAACACTTGTAAAATTATTCATGTTACATGTTACAATATAACACTTGTAATATTATTCATGTTACATGTTACAGTCTAACACTTGTAATATTATTCATGTTACATGTTACAATATAACACTTGTAATATTATTCATGTTACATGTTACAATATAACACTTGTAATATTATTCATGTTACATGTTACAGTATAACACTTGTAATATTATTCATGTTACATGTTACAATATAACACTTGTAATGTTATACATGTTACAGTCTAACACTTGTAATATTATACATGTTACAATGTAACACTTGTAATATTAAACGTGTCACAGTCTAACACTTGTAATATTATACATGTTACAATCTAACACTTGTAATATAATACATGTTACAGTGTAACACTTGTAATATTATACATGTTACACTCTAACACTAATAATGTTATACATGTTATCGTCTACACTTGTAATATTATACATGTTACAGTCTAACACTTGTCATATTTTACATGTTGCAGTCTAACATTTGTCATATTATACATGTTACAGTCTAACACTTGTCATGTTATACATGTTACAGTCTAACAATTGTCATATTATACATGTTACAGTCTAACACTTGTCATCTTATACATGTTAGAGTCTAACACTTGTAATATTATTCATGTTACAGTCCAACTCTTGCCATATTATACATGTTACAGTCTAACACTTGTCAAATACATGTAACAGTCTAACACTTGTAATATTATACATGTTACAGTCCAACTCTTGTCATATTATACGTGTTACAGTCTAACACTTGTAATATTATTCATGTAACATGTTACAATATGACACTTGTAATAATATTAATGTTACATGTTACAATATAGCACTTGTAATATTATTCATGTTACATGTTACAATATAACACTTGTAATATTATTCATGTTACTTATTACAATCTAACACTTGTAATATTATTAATGTTACATGTTACAATATAACACTTGTAATATTATTCATGTTACATGTTACAGTATAACACTTGTAAAATTATTCATGTTACATGTTACAATATATCACTTGTAATATTATTCATGTTACATGCTACAGTCTAACACTTGTAATATTATTCATGTCACATGTTACAATCTAACACTTGTAATATTATACATGTTACAGTCTAGCACTTGTAATATTATACATGTTACAATCTAACACTTGTAATATTATACATGTTACAGTCTAACACTTGTAATATTATACATGTTACAATCTAACACTTGTAATATTATACATGTTACAGTCTAACACTTGTATCATTATACATGTTACAATCTAACACTTGTAATAATATTCATGTTTCATTTTACAATATAACACTTGTATCATTATACATGTTACAATCTAACACTTGTAATATTATTCATGTTTCATTTTACAATATAACACTTGTAATATTATTCACGTTACATGTTACAGTCTAACACTTGTAATATTATTCAAGTTACATGTTACAATCTAACACTTGTAATGTTATACATGTTACAGTCTAACACTTGTAATATTATACATGTTACAATCTAACACTTGTAATATTATGCATGTTACAGTCTAACACTTGTAATATTATACATGTTACAATCTAACACTTGTAATATTATACATGTTACAGTCTAACACTTGTAATATTATACATGTTACAATTGTAATGTTATACATGTTACAGTCTAACACTTGTAATATTATACATGTTACAGTCTAACACTTGTAATATTATACATGTTACAATCTAACGCTTGTAATGTTATACATGTTACAGTCTAACACTTGTAATATTATTCCTGTTAAATGTTACAATATAACACTTGTAATATTATACTTGTTATAATCTAACACTTGTAATGTTATACATGTCACAGTCTAACACTTGTCATATTATACATGTTACAGTCTAACTCTTGTCATATTATACATGTTACAGTCTAACACTTGTCATATTATACATGTTACATTCTAACACTTGTCATATTATACATGTTACAGTCTAACACTTGTCATATTATACATGTTACAGTCTAACACTTGTCATATTATACATGTTACAGTCTAACACTTGTCATAATATACATTTTACAGTCTAACACTCGTCATATTATTCATGTCTCAGTCTAACACTTGTCATATTATTCATGTTACAGTCCAACTCTTGTCATATTATACATGTTACAGTCTAACACTTGTCATATACGTGATACACTTTAACACTTGTAATATTATACATATTACAGTCTAACACTAATCATATACATGTAACAGTCTAACACTTGTAATATTATTCATGTTACAGTCTAACACTTGTCATATTATTCATGTTACAGTCTAACACTTGCCATAATATACATGTTACAGTCTAACACTTGTCATATTATTCATGTTACAGTCCAACTCTTGTCATATTACTCATGTTACAGTCCAACTCTTCTCATATTATACATGTTGCAGTCTAACACTTGTAATATTATTCATGTTACATGTTACAGTATAACACTTGTTATATTGTTCATGTTACATGTTACAATATAACACTTGTAATATTATTCATGTTACATGTTACAATAAAACACTTGTAATATTATTCACGTTACATGTTACAATATAACACTTGTAATATTATTCATGCTACTTGTTACAGTATAACAATTGTCATATTATTTATGTTACATGTTACAATATAACACTTGTAATATTATTCATGTTACATATTACAATATAACACTTGTAATATTATTCGTGTTCCATGTTACAATATAACACTTGTAATATTATTCATGTTACATGTTATAGTGTAACACTTGTAATATTATTCATGTTACATGTTACAATGTAACACTTGTAATATTATTCATGTTCCATGTTACAATATAACACTTGTAATATTATTCATGTTACAGTCCAACTCTTTTCATATTATACATGTTACAGTCTAACACTTGTAATATTATTAATATTACATGTTACAATATAGCACTTGTAATATTATTCATGTTACAGTCTAACACTTGCAATATTATTCATGTAACATATTACAATATAACACTTGTAATATTATTATGTTACATGTTACATTGTAATATTATTCATGTTAACACACTTGTAATATTATTCATGTTACATGTTACATGTACAGTAACACTTGTAATATTATTCATGTTACATGTTACAGTCTAACACTTGTAATATTATTCATGTTACATGTTACAGTATAACACTTGTAATATTATATATGTTACATGTTACAATATAACACTTGTAATATTATTCATGTTACATGTTACAGTCTAACACTTGTAATATTATTCATGTTACGTGTTACAGTCTAACACTTGTAATATTATTCATGTTACATGTTACAGTATAACACTTGTAATATTGTTCATGTTACATGTTACAATATAACACTTGTAATATTATTCATGTTACATGTTACAATATAACACTTGTAATATTATTCATGTTACATGTTACAGTCTAACACTTGTAATATTATTCATGTTACATGTTACAGTCTAACACTTGTAATATAATACATGTTACAATGTAACACTTGTAATATTATTCATGTTACATGTTACAATATAACACTTGTAATATTATTCATGTTACATATTACAGTCTAACACTTGTAATATTATTCATGTTACATGTTACAGTCTAACACTTGTAATAATATTCATGTTACATGTTACAATATAACACTTGTAATATTATTCATGTTACATGTTACAATATAACACTTGTAATATTATTCATGTTACATGTTACAATATAACACTTGTAATATTATTCATGTTACATGTTTCAGTCTAACACTTGTAATTTTATTCATGTTACATGTTACAATATAACACTTGTAATATTATTCATGTTACATGTTACAGTCTAACACTTGTAATATTATTCATGTTACATGTTACAATATAACAATTGTAATATTATTCATGATACATGTTAAAATCTAACACTTGTTATATTATACATGTTACAATCTAACACTTGTCATATTATACGTGTTACATGTTACAGTATATCACTTGTAATATTATTCATGTTACATGTTACAATGTAACACTTGTAATATTATTCATGTTACATGTTACAATATAACACTTGTACTATTATTCATGTTATATTTTAAAATATAACACTTGTAATCAACAGCATTGTCAGCAACAATATCTGAGAAGCAACAGTAATACTGTCAGCAACAATGTCTGAGAAGCAGCAACAGCACTGTCAACAACATTATCTGATAAGCAACAACAGCATTGTCAGCAACAATATCTGAGAAGCAACAGCAAGACTGTCAGCAACAATATCTGAGAAGCAACAACAGCACTGTCAGTCAGCAACAATATCTGAGAAGCAACAACAGCACTGTCAACAACATTATCTGATAAGCAACAACAGCATTGTCAGCAACAATATCTGAAAAGCAACAGTAACACTGTCAACAACAATATCTGAGAAGCAACAGTAACACTGTCAGCAACAATATCTGAGAAGCAACAGTAACACTGTCAACCACAATATCTGAGAAGCAACAGCAACACTGTCAGCAACAATATCTGAGAAGCAACAGTATGTCTGAGAAGCAACAGCAACACTGTCAGCAACAATACCTGAGAGGCAACAGTACCACTGTCACCAACAATATCTGAGAAGCAACAGCAACACTGTCAGCAACAATATCTGAGAGGCAACAGTAACACTGTCAGCCACAATATCTGAGAAGCAACAGCAACACTGTCAGCAACAATATCTGAGAGGCAACAGTAACACTGTCAGCCACAATATCTGAGAAGCAACAGCAACACTGTCAGCAACAATATCTGAGAAGCAACAGTAACACTGTCAGCCACAATATCTGAGAAGCAATAGCAACACTGTCAGCAACAATATCTGAGAAGCAACAGCAACACTGTCAGCCACAATATCTGAGAAGCCATAGCAACACTGTCAGCAACAATATCTGAGAAGCAACAGCAACACTGTCAGTCACAGTATCTGAGAAGCAATAGTAACACTGTCAGCAACAATATCTGAGAAGCAATAGCAAATCTGTCAGTCACAATATCTGACAAGCAACAGCAACACTGTCAGCCACAATAACTGAGAAGCAACAACAACACTGTCAGCAACAATATCTGAGAATCAACAGCAACACTGTCAGTCACAATATCTGAGAAGCAACAGTAACACTGTCAGCCACTATATATGAGAAGGAACAGTAACACTGTCATCCACAATATCTGAGAAGCAACAGCAACACTGTCAGCCACGATATCTGAGAAGCAACAGTAACACTGTCAGCAACAATACCTGAGAAGCAACAGCAACACTGTCAGCAACAATATCTGAGAAGCAACAGTAACACTGTCAGTCACAATATCTGAGAAGCAACAGTAACACTGTCAGTCACAATATCTGAGAAGCAACAGTAACACTGTCAGCACAATATCTGAGAGGCAACAGTAACACTGTCAGCCACAATATCTGAGAAGCAACAGCAACACTGTCAGCCACAATATCTGAGAAGCAACAGTAACACTGTCAGTCACAATATCTGAGAAGCAACAGTAACACTGTCAGCAACAATATCTGAGAGGCAACAGTAACACTGTCAGCAACAATATCTGAGAATCAACAGCAACACTGTCAGCAACAATATCTGAGAATCAACAGCAACACTGTCAGCAACGATATCTGAGAAGCAACAGTAACACTGTCAGCAACATTATCTGAGAAGCAACAGTAACACTGTCAGCAACAATATCTGAGAAGCAACAGTAACACTGTCAGTCACAGTATCTGAGAAGCAACAGCAACACTGTCAGCCACAATATCTGAGAAGCAACAGCAACACTGTCAGCAACAATATCTGAGAAGCAACAGTAACACTGTCAGCCACAATATCTGAGAAGCAATAGCAACACTGTCAGCAACAATATCTGAGAAGCAACAGCAACACTGTCAGCAACAATATCTGAGAGGCAACAGTAACACTGTCAGCCACAATATCTGAGAAGCAACAGCAACACTGTCAGCAACAATATCTGAGAGGCAACAGTAACACTGTCAGCCACAATATCTGAGAAGCAACAGCAACACTGTCAGCAACAATATCTGAGAGGCAACAGTAACACTGTCAGCCACAATATCTGAGAAGCAACAGCAACACTGTCAGCAACAATATCTGAGAAGCAACAGTAACACTGTCAGCCACAATATCTGAGAAGCAATAGCAACACTGTCAGCAACAATATCTGAGAAGCAACATAGCAACACTGTCAGCAACAATATCTGAGAAGCAACAGCAACACTGTCAGTCACAGTATCTGAGAAGCAATAGTAACACTGTCAGCAACAATATCTGAGAAGCAATAGCAAATCTGTCAGTCACAATATCTGACAAGCAACAGCAACACTGTCAGCCACAATAACTGAGAAGCAACAACAACACTGTCAGCAACAATATCTGAGAATCAACAGCAACACTGTCAGTCACAATATCTGAGAAGCAACAGTAACACTGTCAGCCACTATATATGAGAAGGAACAGTAACACTGTCATCCACAATATCTGAGAAGCAACAGCAACACTGTCAGCCACGATATCTGAGAAGCAACAGTAACACTGTCAGCAACAATACCTGAGAAGCAACAGCAACACTGTCAGCAACAATATCTGAGAAGCAACAGTAACACTGTCAGTCACAATATCTGAGAAGCAACAGTAACACTGTCAGTCACAATATCTGAGAAGCAACAGTAACACTGTCAGCACAATATCTGAGAGGCAACAGTAACACTGTCAGCCACAATATCTGAGAAGCAACAGCAACACTGTCAGCCACAATATCTGAGAAGCAACAGTAACACTGTCAGTCACAATATCTGAGAAGCAACAGTAACACTGTCAGCAACAATATCTGAGAGGCAACAGTAACACTGTCAGCAACAATATCTGAGAATCAACAGCAACACTGTCAGCAACAATATCTGAGAATCAACAGCAACACTGTCAGCAACGATATCTGAGAAGCAACAGTAACACTGTCAGCAACATTATCTGAGAAGCAACAGTAACACTGTCAGCAACAATATCTGAGAAGCAACAGTAACACTGTCAGTCACAGTATCTGAGAAGCAACAGCAACAGTCAGCCACAATATCTGAGAAGCAACAGTAACACTGTCAGTCACAATATCTGAGAAGCAACAGCAACACTGTCAGCCACAATATCTGAGATGCAACAGCAACACTGTCAGCCACAATATCTGAGAAGCAACAGTAACACTGTCAGCAACAATATCTGAGAAGCAACAGTAACACTATCAGTAACATTAACATCATCTTGCCTCTACTGTGTCATGACTATGATAACTAAAGAGGAAAATAATGGCTTCAGAATGCTGAAAGCTTTAAGTGAGTGTGGTAGACGAGTGTTGCATCACACATTCTGCTGGGGAACACCAGATAAACCTGCTGCTACAACACTTGATCATTATTTAAACGACTTAAAGCAAACATCATCTGCCAACTACTTAAAACTCAAAAGTAAAGATCGAAAGTTTGACAAAATACAAAAGAAATTGATAAATAAAAGTGCAAATGGAAGAGAGTTTGATGTTCCATTACTGTGTCGGAGCATCAAACTTGCTTGTGAGAATGTTGCTCCTCTCAGTGATCCAATATGGTTCACTGCCAGTACAGAACTGGAGTACTACATCACTGCCATAAACAACGTAAGGAACGATGCAGTTCACGGTCCACTTGCTGTTACTGATGAAGATTATTATGAAAATATGAGAAAGTTTCGTGAGTTGTTAACTGGTTGTCTTAAGACATCTGGAGAGAGGTATGGGAGAGACCAGGATGAAGTTAACAAGGAGATCCAGCAGATAAATAATATCCTAGACTACATCATGAATGAGATTCTCGGAGAGGAAGATATAATGAAGTATTGTAGTGATGATATAAAACAGATTATAATTAAAGACAGTTGTGATAAACTGAAGAAGATCTTACAACAAATAACTTATATTAACCCAGTATCTTTTATCACTGACAACTTTCAACTTGAAGTAGACAATATTTTTGTTGATATTGAAGTTAAACAAGGAAGACGTAGAGGTAATAATGAGCATATAAATTATGGAGACCTTCTCTCACTTGTCCAGACATCATGTGTAGCATCATGTGTGAACTTTGGTACACAACAACAAGGTTCCTCTGTACCACCACAAATACTGCTGCTGGAAGGTGTGGCAGGCAGTGGCAAGACTACTCTAATGAAGCTAGTAACTGACCAATGGATACAAGGTGGTCAAGGTAGCATCAAGTACTTAGATTATTATGATCTCTTACTGTGGGTACAGTGTAGGGACCCGACCATCAACTCCTACTACCATCTTCTACACCGACTGTTACCAGATGGTTCAGCAAAATTCAGAAACATTCTGCCAAAAATACTCAAGCTTTGTAAGGTAATAATAATAGTTGACGGTCTGGATGAACTCAATAACAACTCCAGAACACTAGTGAAAAGTCTTTTACTGGAATTCCAAAACTCTATTAACACAACTTTTATCTGCACCTCAAGACCTGAAGCAGTTGAAATGTTCAGCCTGACGATCCCTGAAGATTATAATGTCACTAATGCTGAACTACGAGGCATAAGAAAAGATCATATGGAAGAATTTGTGCGTCGGACTCACGAGGAGATAACTAAGCTGACCAACAGTAACACAAACACTGATGAACTATTGTATAAGGTCAGAAAAGTTACAGGTCTTCACGAACACTTACGTCTACCAATGAATTTAACATTTTTTGTTTACATCTTGGACCAGGAACCTGATGAGTTAAACATAATAACCATAACACAAACACAACTCTACCATAAAATACATCATATGTGTCAGTGTAAGTTATTAGAGAGATTAACGAACTGTTCAGTGACCAAGGTGATGAATGAAAGTAGTGTAGAGAAGAGTGTTGAAGAAATATTGAAGATAATATACGCGACATCACTAGAGAGTCTCTCACGTGACCAGTTGAGTCTTGAAGAAGAGACTGTTGAAGAACTAATATCTGCTTGTAACAAACATGATATACCTTACCATGAGATGCTGTCTGCTTTCTTGAGTTTGAAGCCAATATGGACTTGGCAAGGCATCGAGGAGCGCTACTTTGCACCACACAAAGGAATCCAAGACTACTTCAGTGCTCTGCATATTGTGATGACACTCAAGTACCAGCTGCAGTCTTTACCACTCCCAGTTCTGTACACCCAGCACATAGCACCACCTATGTCTTCCCAACCATCAGTGACAACTATATCACCATTACCAACACCACCTGTGTCTTCCCAATCATCTGTAACAGCTATGTCACCATCACCACTAGAGTTTTCACCACCGGTGACAATTATGTCACCATCACCACCAGAGCCTTCTCCACCACCTGTGACAAGTATGTCACCATCACCAACATCACCTGAGTTAGAAGAGAGCATCAGGTCAACTACACCTGCCTCAGCTACACCTGCCTCAGCTACACCTTCCTCAGCTACACTTGTCAGTATCAGGGGAGTGTTAGAAGAGAGCATAAGGTCAGGTGTGGTAGACATGAACAAGTACCAGAATGTTGTGATACATGTGGCTGGGCTGCTGCACCTGGTACTAGACAAGGTACCTGAGACACCAGCATGGGAAGTGGTTCATCTCCTACAAGAGTCTGGTATGAGAGACAATGACCAGTGGCTCGACCTCCTTGACAACACTAAGATGTCTCCAATAATTGTCAAAGAAATATCTCACATCTTTAAAACTGGAGAAACAATTTACGTAAGTGATGGACGTGTGAGAAGCTACACTGCTCTCCTACCACACCTCAGCTCCTGCAAGGTGGAGATTACTATCTGGGATGACCCTTGTGACCTACCTGACCTACCTGACCTGCTGGCTGCCCTCACCCACCACCACTGCACACGCCTGGTACTGTACCACCACTACCATCATGCTAACACATCTACAACTTCTAACAGCCACCTGCAATGTCTACAACCTCGGTCAGTAGTTATTGTTAATAATGTTACTGTATACGATAATATTATCTTAACAGGCTGTTTATATTATATCTTAAAGTAACTTTTTCCAAAAATATGCCTTTTTTTTTTTTTGTTCTTGCTGTCATCAAGAGGAAAATGCCAATTGATGTTTTTCTTTTACTCCAAAAATTACGGTTTTTATTACTGTTTCATTCCAAATACATAACATCGCATCTTCTCTGTGGACTCCATATTAGTGCTCAGAGTGAGAGCTGCTTAGTCGCCTGTGGGCTACCGAAGAGCGTACTGTGCACTGATGTTTAGCGCGCCTGTGGGCTGCCGACGAGCCTACTGTGCACTGATGTTTGGCGCGCCTGTGGGCTGCCGACGAGCGTACTGTACACTGATGTTTGGCGCGCCTGTGGGCTGCCGACGAGCGTACTGTACACTGATGTTTGGCGCGCCTGCGGGCTGCCGACGAGCGTACTGTACACTGATGTTTTGGCGCGCGTGTGGGCTGCCGACAAGCATACTGTGCACTGATGTTTGGCGCGCCTGTGGGCTGCCCACAAGCGTACTGGGGTACTGTGCACTGATGTTTGGCGCGCCTGTGGGCTGCCGACAAGCTTACTGGGATACTGTGCACTGATGTTTGGCACGCCTGTGGGCTGCCGACAAGCGTAATGGGGTACTGTGCACTGATGTTTGGCGCGCCTGTGGGCTGCCAACAAGCGTACTGGGGAACTGTGCACTGATGTTTGGCGCGCCTGTGGGATGCCGATAAGCGTACTGGGGTACTGTGCACTGATGTTTGGCGCGCCTGTGGGCTGCCGACAAGCGTAATGGGGTACTGTGCACTGATGTTTGGCACGCCTGTGGGCTGCCGACAAGCGTACTGGGGTACTGTGCACTGATGTTTGGCGCGCCTGTGGGCTGCCGACAAGCGTACTGGGGTGCTCTGCACTGATGTTTGGCGCACCTGTGGGCTGCCGACAAGCGTACTGGGGTACTGTGCACTGATGTTTGGCGCGCCTGTGGGCTGCCGACAAGCGTACTGGGGTACTGTGCACTGATGTTTGGCGCGCCTGTGGGCTGCCGACAAGCGTACTGGGGTACTGTGCACTGATGTTTGGCGCGCCTGTGGGCTGCCGACAAGCGTACTTAGGTACTGTGCACTGATGCGTGGCGCGCCTGGGGGCTGCCGACAAGCGTACTGGGGTACTGTGCACTGATGTTTGGCGCGCCTGTGGGCTGCCGACAAGCGTACTGGCGTACTGTGCACTGATGTTTGGCGCGCCTGTGGGCTGCCGACAAGCGTACTGGGGTACTGTGCACTGATGTTTGGCGCGCCTGTGGGCTGCCGACAAGCGAACTGGCGTACTGTACACCGATGTTTTGCGCGCCTGTGGGCTGTCGACAAGCTTACTGGCGTACTGTGCACTGATGTTTGGCGCACCTGTGGGCTGCCGGCAAGCGTACTGGCGTACTGTGCACTGATGTTTTGCGCGCCTGTGGGCTGTCGACAAGCGTACTGGCGTACTGTGCACTGATGTTTGGCGCGCCTGTGGGCTGCCGACAAGCGTACTGGGGTACTGTGCACTGATGTTTGGCGCGCCTGTGTGCTGCCGACAAGCGTACTGGGGTACTGTGCACTGATGTTTGGCGCGCCTGTGGGCTGCCGACAAGCGTAATGGGGTACTGTGCACTGATGTTCGGCGCGCCTGTGGGCTGCCGACAAGCGTACTGGCGTACTGTGCACTGATGTTTGGCGCGCCTGTGGGCTGCCGACAAGCGTACTGGGGTACTGTGCACTGATGTTTGGCGCGCCTGTGGGCTGCCGACAAGCGTACTGGCGTACTGTGCACTGATGTTTTGCGCGCCTGTGGGCTGTCGACAAGAGTACTGGCCTACTGTGCACTGATGTTTGGCGCGCCTGTGGGCTGCCGACAAGCGTACTGGGGTACTATGCACTGATGTTTGGCGCGCCTGTGGGCTGCCGACAAGCGTAATGGGGTACTGTGCACTGATGTTTGGCGCGCCTGTGGGCTGCCGACAAGGGTACTGGGGTACTGTGCACTGATATTCGGCGCGCCTGTGGGCTGCCGACAAGCGTACTGGCGTACTGTGCACTGATGTTTGGCGCGCCTCTGGGCTGCCGACAAGCGTACTGGGGTACTGTGCACCGATGTTTGGCGCGCCTGTGGGCTGCCGACAAGCGTACTGGGGTGCTCTGCACTGATGTTTGGCGCACCTGTGGGCTGCCGACAAGCGTACTGGGGTACTGTGCACTGATGTTTGGCGCGCCTGTGGGCTGCCGACAAGCGTACTGGGGTACTGTGCACTGATGTTTGGCGCGCCTGTGGGCTGCCGACAAGCGTACTGGGGTACTGTGCACTGATGTTTGTCGCGCCTGTGGGCTGTCAACAAGCGTACTGGGGTACTGTGCACTGATGTTCGGCGCGCCTGTGGGCTGCCGACAAGCGTACTGGGGTACTGTGCACTGATGTTTGGCGCGCCTGTGGGCTGCCGACAAGCGTACTGGGGTACTGTACACTGATGTTTGGCGCGCCTGTGGGCTGCCGACAAGCGTACTGGGGTACTGTGCACTGATGTTTGGCGCGCCTGTGGGCTGCCGACAAGCGTACTTAGGTACTGTGCACTGATGCTTTGCGCGCCTGTGGGCTGCCGAGTAGCGTACTGGGGTACTGTGCACTGATGTTTGGCGCGCCTGTGGGCTGCCGACAAGCGTACTGGGGTACTGTGCACTGATGTTTGGCGCGCCTGTGGGCTGCCGACAAGCGTACTTAGGTACAGTGCACTGATGCTTGGCGCGCCTGTGGGCTGCCGACAAACGTACTGGGGTACTGTGCACTGACGTGTGGCGCGCCTGTGGGCTGTCGACAAGCGTACTGGCGTACTGTGCACTGATGTTTGGCGCACCTGTGGGCTGCCCACAAGCGTACTGGAGTACTGTGCACTGATGTTTGGCGCGCCTGTGGGCTGCCGACAAGCCTACTGGGGTACTGTGCACTGATGTTTGGCGCGCCTGTGGGCTGCCGACAAGCGTACTGGGGTACTGTGCACTGATGTTTGGCGCGCCTGTGCGCTGCCGACAAGCGTACTGGGGTACTGTGCACTGATGTTTGGCGCGCCTGTGGGCTGCCGACAAGCGTACTAGGGTACTGTGCACTGATGTTTGGCGCGCCTGTGGGCTGCCGACAAGCGTACTGGGGTACTGTACACTGATGTTTGGCGCGCCTGTGGGCTGCCGACAAGCGTACTTAGGTACTGTGCACTGATGCTTTGCGCGCCTGTGGGCTGCCGAGAAGCGTACTGGGGTACTGTGCACTGATGTTTGGAGCGCCTGTGGGCTGCCGACAAGCGTACTGGCGTACTGTGCACTGATGTTTGGCGCGCCTGTGGGCTGCCGACAAGCGTACTGGGGTACTGTGCACTGATGTTTGGCGCGCCTGTGGGCTACCGACAAGCGTACTGGGGTACTGTGCACTGACGTTTGTCGCGCCTGTGGGCTGCCGACAAGCGTACTGGGGTACTGTGCACTGATGTTTGGCGCGCCTGTGGGCTGCCGACAAGCGTACTGGGATACTGTGCACTGATGTTTGGCGCGCCTGTGGGCTGCCGACAAGCGTACTGGGGTACTGTGCACTGATGTTTGTCGCTCCTGTGGGCTGCCGACAAGGGTACTGGGGTACTGTACACTGATGTTTGGCGCGCCTGTGGGCTGCCGACAAGGGTACTGGGGTACTGTGCACTGATGTTTGGCGCGCCTGTGGGCTGCCGACAAGCGTACTGGGGTACTGTGCACTGATGTTTGGCGCGCCTGTGGGCTGCCGACAAGGGTACTGGGGTACTGTACACTGATGTTTGGCGCGCCTGTGGGCTGCCGACAAGGGTACTGGGGTACTGTACACTGATGTTTGGCGCGCCTGTGGGCTGCCGACAAGGGTACTGGGGTACTGTGCACTGATGTTTGGCGCGCCTGTGGGCTGCCGACAAACGTACTGGGGTACTGTGCACTGATGTTTAGCGCGCCTGTGGGCTGCCGACAAGGGTACTGGGGTACTGTACACTGATGTTTGGCGCGCCTGTGGGCTGCCGACAAGGGTACTGGGGTACTGTACACTGATGTTTGGCGCGCCTGTGGGCTGCCGACAAGGGTACTGGGGTACTGTGCACTGATGTTTGGCGCGCCTGTGGGCTGCCGACAAGCGTACTGGGGTACTGTACACTGATGTTTGGCGCACCTGTGGGCTGCCGACAAGCGTACTGGCGTACTGTGCACTGATGTTTGGCGCACCTGTGGGCTGCCGACAAGCGTACTGGCGTACTGTGCACTGATGTTTGGCGCACCTGTGGGCTGCCGACAAGCGTACTGGGGTACTGTGCACCGATGTTTGGCGCGCCTGTGGGCTGCCGACAAGCGTACTGGGGTGCTCTGCACTGATGTTTGGCGCACCTGTGGGCTGCCGACAAGCGTACTGGGGTACTGTGCACTGATGTTTGGCGCGCCTGTGGGCTGCCGACAAGCGTACTGGGGTACTGTGCATTGATGTTTGGCGCGCCTGTGGGCTGCCGACAAGCGTACTGGGGTACTGTGCACTGATGTTTGTCGCGCCTGTGGGCTGTCAACAAGCGTACTGGGGTACTGTGCACTGATGTTCGGCGCGCCTGTGGGCTGCCGACAAGCGTACTGGGGTACTGTGCACTGATGTTTGGCGCGCCTGTGGGCTGCCGACAAGCGTCCTGGGGTACTGTACACTGATGTTTGGCGCGCCTGTGGGCTGCCGACAAGCGTACTGGGGTACTGTGCACTGATGTTTGGCGCGCCTGTGGGCTGCCGACAAGCGTACTTAGGTACTGTGCACTGATGCTTTGCGCGCCTGTGGGCTGCCGAGAAGCGTACTGGGGTACTGTGCACTGATGTTTGGCGCGCCTGTGGGCTGCCGACAAGCGTACTGGGGTACTGTGCACTGATGTTTGGCGCGCCTGTGGGCTGCCGACAAGCGTACTTAGGTACAGTGCACTGATGCTTGGCGCGCCTGTGGGCTGCCGACAAACGTACTGGGGTACTGTGCACTGACGTGTGGCGCGCCTGTGGGCTGTCGACAAGCGTACTGGCGTACTGTGCACTGATGTTTGGCGCACCTGTGGGCTGCCCACAAGCGTACTGGAGTACTGTGCACTGATGTTTGGCGCGCCTGTGGGCTGCCGACAAGCCTACTGGGGTACTGTGCACTGATGTTTGGCGCGCCTGTGGGCTGCCGACAAGCGTCCTGGGGTACTGTACACTGATGTTTGGCGCGCCTGTGGGCTGCCGACAAGCGTACTGGGGTACTGTGCACTGATGTTTGGCGCGCCTGTGGGCTGCCGACAAGCGTACTGGTGTACAGTACACTGATGTTTGGCGCGCCTGTGGGCTGCCGACAAGCGTACTTAGGTACTGTGCACTGATGCTTTGCGCGCCTGTGGGCTGCCGAGAAGCGTACTGGGGTACTGTGCACTGATGTTTGGAGCGCCTGTGGGCTGCCGACAAGCGTACTGGCGTACTGTGCACTGATGTTTGGCGCGCCTGTGGGCTGCCGACAAGCGTACTGGGGTACTGTGCACTGATGTTTGGCGCGCCTGTGGGCTGCCGACAAGCGTACTGGGGTACTGTGCACTGATGTTTGTCGCGCCTGTGGGCTGCCGACAAGCGTACTGGGGTACTGTGCACTGATGTTTGGCGCGCCTGTGGGCTGCCGACAAGCGTACTGGGGTACTGTGCACTGATGTTTGTCGCGCCTGTGGGCTGCCGACAAGGGTACTGGGGTACTGTACACTGATGTTTGGCGCGCCTGTGGGCTGCCGACAAGGGTACTGGGGTACTGTGCACTGATGTTTGGCGCGCCTGTGGGCTGCCGACAAGCGTACTGGGGTACTATGCACTGATGTTTGGCGCGCCTGTGGGCTGCCGACAAGGGTACTGGGGTACTGTACACTGATGTTTGGCGCGCCTGTGGGCTGCCGACAAGGGTACTGGGGTACTGTACACTGATGTTTGGCGCGCCTGTGGGCTGCCGACAAGGGTACTGGGGTACTGTGCACTGATGTTTGGCGCGCCTGTGGGCTGCCGACAAGCGTACTGGGGTACTGTGCACTGATGTTTGGCGCGCCTGTGGGCTGCCGACAAGGGTACTGGGGTACTGTACACTGATGTTTGGCGCGCCTGTGGGCTGCCGACAAGGGTACTGGGGTACTGTACACTGATGTTTGGCGCGCCTGTGGGCTGCCGACAAGGGTACTGGGGTACTGTGCACTGATGTTTGGCGCGCCTGTGGGCTGCCGACAAGCGTACTGGGGTACTGTACACTGATGTTTGGCGCACCTGTGGGCTGCCGACAAGCGTACTGGCGTACTGTGCACTGATGTTTGGCGCACCTGTGGGCTGCCGACAAGCGTACTGGCGTACTGTGCACTGATGTTTGGCGCACCTGTGGGCTGCCGACAAGCGTACTGGGGTACTGTGCACTGATGTTGGGCGTGCCTGTGGGCTGTCAACAAGCGTACTGGGGTACTGTGCACTGATGTTTGGCGCGCCTGTGGGCTGCCGACAAGCGTACTGGGGTACTGTGCACTGATGTTGGGCGTGCCTGTGGGCTGTCAACAAGCGTACTGGGGTACTGTGCACTGATGTTTGGCGTGCCCTCACCGTACACTTTTACAGAAATCTCTTTCTCTTTTCACTCAGCAATAAGTTATTGACCTTTTCTTTGTATTTTTGCGGAAAATATTTGAAGGAGTTAGTTTTTAGTTTAACATGTTTATTATGCACCCCATACCCATCCTGTGGGCGGTAGTCACCCCATACCCATCCTGTGGGCGGTAGTCACCCCATACCCATCCTGTGGGCGGTAGTCACCCCATACCCATCCTGTGGGCGGTAGTCACCCCATACCCATCCTGTGGGCGGTAGTTACCCCATACCCATCCTGTGGGCGGTAGTCACCCCATACCCATCCTGTGGGCGGTAGTCACCCCATACCCATCCTGTGGGCGGTAGTTACCCCATACCCATCCTGTGGGCGGTAGTCAAAAGATTACAGAGGTACATAATGGGTCCAGGGACTGGGCCTCAAAGTTTTGATAGCTGAGCAAGTTACAGAGGTAATGAACTCACAATTTACAAAGGTAATGAACTCCAGGTAGGTCTAGTCACAACCATGACAAGTTACAAAGGCATTTACAGATTACAGAGGTACACAATGGGTCCAGGGACCGGGTTCCAAAGTTTTGATGGCTGAGCTAGGTACAAGGTAATGAACTCACAAGTTACAAAGGTAATGAACTCACAAGTTACAAAGGTAATGAACTCACAAGTTACAAAGGTAATGAACTCACAAGTTACAAAGGTAATGAACTCACAAGTTACAAAGGTAATGAACTCACAAGTTACAAAGGTAATGAACTCACAAGTTACAAAGGTAATGAACTCACAAGTTACAAAGGTAATGAACTCACAAGTTACAAAGGTAATGAACTCACAAGTTACAAAGGTAATGAAGGAGCATCACGACATGTTGATGATCAGTTTCAGAGAAAATTTGCGATATTTTTAAGATGTTTTATTTATCAACCCAAAGATCCTTAAAATGTAATTTATCATTATTTATTATGCAATCTATTAATTTTTCACGTTGATTAGGATTAACTAGATCTTTATCTTTCATCTGATGTTAAATAGAACATTGTCTTAACATTATTGTTAATGTTAATAACTTTATTGTATATGATAACATTAAAATTGTCTTAACAATATTGGTGTTAAAATTGTTGGCATTGGTGTTAACATTGATGTTGTTGGTGTTAACATTGATGTTTTTGGTGTTAACAACATCAATGTTAACATTGTTTGTAGTAATATTGTTGTTGGTGTTCACACTGTTGTTGGTGTTAACATTGTTGTTGGGGTTAACATCATTGTTGGTGCTAGCATTTTTGTTGCTGTTAACATTGTTGCTGGTGTTAACAGCGTTATTGATGTTAATATCGTTGTTGGCGTTAGTGTTGCTGTTGATGTTAACATCGTTTTTGTTAACATTGTTGTATGTGCTATCATTCTTCTTGGTGTTAGCATTGTTGTAGGTATTAACACTCTTGTTCGAGTTAATATTGTTGTAATGTTAACATTGTTGTAGGAGTTAACATTGTTGTTAGTGTTAACATTGCTGTTGGTGTTCAAATTATTGTTGGTGTTAACAATGTTGTTGCTGGTATTGCTGTTGTTACTAACATTGTTCTTCTTGTTAACATTGTGGTTAGTGTTAACACTGTTGTAATGTGAACATTGTTGTTGGTGTTAACATTTTTGTTTGTGATAACTTTGTTCTTATGTTAAATTATTATTAGTGTTAAGGCTGTTGTTCGTGTTAACATTGTTGTTTACATTGTTGTTGGTGTTAACATTGTTGTTAACATTGTTGTTGGTGTTAACATTGTTGTTAACATTGTTGTTGGTGTTAACATTGTTGTTAACATTGTTGTTAACATTGTTGTTGGTGTTAACATTGTTGTTGGTGTTAACATTGTTGTTGGTGGTAACATTGTTGTTAATGTTAATATTGTTGTTAGTGTTAACACTCTTGTTAGTGTTAATACTGTTGTTGCTAACATTGTTGTTGTTAATATTGTTGTTGCTAACAATGCTGTTGGTGTTAACAGCAACAACAATGTTAGCAGCAACAACATTGTTGCTAACATTGTTGTTGCTGTTAACATTGTTGTTGCTGTTAACATTGTTGTTGCTGTTAACATTGTTGATGGTATTAACATTTTTGTAATGTTAACATTACTGTAATATTAAGACTGCTGTTGGTGTTAATTTTTTTGTTATTGTTAACATCGTTGTTGGTGTTAATATTGTTGTTGGTGTTTAATGTCGTTGTTGTTGTTGTTGTTACCATTGTTTATCTAGAGTTTACCTGGAGAGGGTTTCGGGGGTCAGCGCCCCCGCGGCTCGGCCTGAGACCAGGCCTCACGTTGGATCAGGGTCTGATCAACCAGGCTGTTACTCCTGGCCGCACGCAAGCTGATTTATGAACCACAGCCAGGCGGTCAGGTACTGACTTTAGGTGCCTGTCCAGTGTCTTCTTGAAGACAGTCAGGGGTCTATTGGTAATCCCCCTTATGTATGCTTGGAGGTAATTGAACTGCTGGGGGCCCCGGACACTTACTGTGTTGTCTCTCAGTGTACTCGAGCGCCCCTGCTTTTCATCTGGGAAGTGTTGCATCTCCTGCCGAGTCTTGCTTTCATATGGAGTGATTTTCGTGTGCAGGTTTAGTGCCAATACCTCTAGGACCTTCTAAGTGTATATTATCATGTATCTCTCTCACCTGCATTCCAGGGAATACAGATCAAGGACCTTCAACCGTTCCCAGTAGTTTAGGTGCCTTATCGCACTTATGTGTGCTGTGAAAGTTCTTTGTACACTCTCCAGGTCTGCAATGTCTCCAGCCTTGAAGGGGGCCGTTAGTGTACAGCAGTATTCCAGCCTAGAGAGCACAAGTGATTCGAAGAGAATCATCATGGGCTTGGCGTCCCTAGTTTTGAAAGGTTCTCATTATCCATCCTATCATTTCCCTACCGGATGAGGTTGACATATTGTTGAGGTCTTTGAAGACGAGATGGTCTGACGTTATCACTCCCAGGTCCTTCGCATTACTTTTCCGCTCTATTGTATGGTTAGAAATTGTCGTATACCCTGATACATTTTTAATCTCTTAAAGTTTCGCATATCTGAGTAGTTGAAATTTCTCCTCGTTGAACTTTATATTGTTTTGAGTGGCCCATTCGAAGATTTGGTTGATGTCCGCTTGGAGTCTCGCGGTGTCTTCGATGGAGGTCACTGCCATGGTGATCCGGGTGTCACCCACCAAGGAAGACACGAAGCTATGGCTTACATCTCTGTCTATGTCAGAAATGAGGATGAGGAATAGAATGGGAGTGAGTACTGTGTCTTGTGGCACAGTGCTTTTTACCGTGGCTGCTGTGGAGAAATTTTCTCCAGGAGGGGGGTATCAGCCCCCTTCAGCCCCTTTCAGACCTTTCAGCCCTGAGGGGCCACTCAGAAGGGGCGAGCGTCTTGTTTACTGCTAGAGTGAGTAATTGATCACAGATGCTATGCCATGTAATCAAGTGACCTCTGCTCCTTGCAGCGGTGTTGCAACGTGTATTTTTATAAGAGACAATACATTCTTACTTAGCAGGACAATTAAGGAAAATCCTGCTCCCACTTTATTACCATAGTAAAAATAGTGTACATTGTTGTTTCTGCTTAAGACAGCAAGAAACAAACATTCTGCTTTGCTTCATCGAGGAGGTGACAAGGATGCAAGGTACTAGGTCAGCGTTTTTTTTGTGTATTAGGGCAGTGACGGCATGGAGCGGTGTGACGACGCCAGACTAACTTTGACTCTACTACGAGTGACACTGACGCCAGGATAACCAGCAAAGAACACAGATCTGTGCGTTAGTGTGAACAAAGTGTCTCTAACACAAACACTTAATAGAAGTGTGATCAGCTTCTATTGTGATACATTGTGAACAACAAAAACAAATCTTGTGGAACATAGTGTACCAGTGTGCGTTTCCTAGACAATGGAAGACGTGGACATCCAAGGACACTTCAGCTTCTATCAAGTCACCGATATCTGTCGAAGGTGTTGAGAACACCATAGCTCACGTTACAAAGAGCAAGGTATGTTATGAATTTCTTGTAGATCGGGGGATTGCGCAATTCTTGAGTCACAAGGAGTTTGTAATCAACCTATAATCGGCAGTAAGGTGTGGACTTTTGAGTCCAAACAAGTAAGTATTCGTCAGCCATCATCGAATGAAATATGCTGACATAACACCCCCTAGGGGTAATTTATACTTACAAATTGTATCTCTTGACAGCCCACTGTTGTGATGGTTTCGACAGCTTCTAGACCTCGTCTGCAGGGGCGGCTGTGTAGACGATTTGCTGTCATTTATCAGCTAAGTGTTCATTATATATATTCATAATAAACACGGCAGGTAAGGCCAAAAATTCTCAACAGAGTTTTTGGTCGTGCTCGAACCGGATAAAGACCACACTGTGGTCCAAATATGTTGCACTACAGTGTACAAATAACCTATGAGCCAAGGTCCTTCGAAAAAAGCTGTAAAACTAGCGTTTTACAATATAAATAAGTATAAATGAGTCCCTCCAGACTCAATCACAGAGAATGGGCAGCCAAAAGAAAACGGGCGCTCACCCAGCGTTCACCCAAAGGAAAACGGGCGCTCACCCAGCAGACACCCAAAGAAAACGGGAGCTGGGTGACTCACCCACATCCTGCACCCACTGCTCCAATCTGAAGAAATTGCTGACTAAAGACAACAACACCACCAAGTGATGATGTTTGTCTGAGTGTATATATACACATAGTGTTTATAATGTTTATAGACAGAAATTAAGAGACAAGATTGTGTTAAAGTTTGTTTCTTATAGATATACCTGTTATATTAAAGGAACTTATATATAAAGTGTAAGCTTTCAAATATATATTAACAGTGAAATTTATATATGTGTAAGTAATATTCACGTGTGATTTACAGTTATACAGTGACATTTATAGTGTATAGTGAATGAAGTGTATAACATCGTTATTTACGATTAATCATCATGGTCAGGCTGACACAGCACACAAGCCATAAACACCAGCCACATGTACGGTGTACCCTTCATGGTCATTGACCCTGAGGTTAAGCTTAGTGGGTCAGTAGTGTCTGACTCGATTATTGCTGACTTAAGCATAACAAAAACTCAGCTGTCTATAGCAGTACAGTGTTTTTTAAACACTCTAAGTGTGGTGCTAGAATTTTCAGTATACCATTAAAATGGCTTGTTTGAAAACTCAGTTTCAGTCTTTACAGACTAAGATTACACAATTAGAAAATCTAATTTCCGTCTGTCTAGGATTAACTCAAGATGCAAACATAGATTTTGATGATCTTGAGGTCAAGTTTGGATTATTTACACAGCATCTGGAAATAATTAATTCAGACTATACACATTATGAAAATAAATTTCTTGAATCAGATCCATCTGAAGATGAAATTAAAAATGTTTTGGATACTTTTAGTGATCAACAATTAAGGTGGACAGGAGTACAGGCTATCTGCCGTAAAACTCTGTCACAGAGACCTACTACTAGTGGGGAAACACCTGTTACACCTGTAACAACAACAAGTGTCCCATTACCAAGCTTACCTACATTGTCATTACCTATTTTCCAAGGTCATAATTATGAAGAATTCATTAGTGGTTTTCAATCCATAGTAAATTCACGAACTGACATAGATGAGATTGCTAAGTTCAATTATCTTAAATGTCTTGTGAAGGGAGAACCCTATGAACTGATTAAGTCATTTCCGGTGGTTAAAGGTAATTATCAAATAGCCTTACGTGTCTTAGCAGACAATTACTTTGATGCTGACAAGGCTAGAGTTAGACATGCAGTCTTAATATCAAGCTTGAAGCCACCCAAACATTGTTTTTCAGACTTACAGGCATTTAGAATCACATTAGACAATAGTCTCAGATCTCTAGGTGCTAAATATGACCTAAGACAAATGTGATTGGTTTATCAGTGGTATTGTACAAGATAAGTTGTCACCACAAACTATTGAACGATTAAATATTATGTTCAATAAACGCTATTTCACTTGTGAAGAAATTAGTAATGGTTTACAAACAATAGTTTCATGCATGCAAGCAACGAGACAAGATGAAAAATCCACAAATCCAGTGGATAATAAACCTTCAACTCAGTATAAAAAGAGTATACCTACTCCCACTAAACCACATAATGGGAAATCCCATATAGGCATTTATCAAGCTGTGAATACAACAGACAGTAAACAAACTGTCACACATAAACGTACTCCAAAATGTGTACTTTGTGATGGAACACATTGGGCACAGTATTGTATTCAATACACATCAATGGAGGCACGTAAACAACGTGTTCATCAGCTGAAAAGATGCATCAAGTGTTTAGGTGAACACAAGGGAGGAAAATGCTCACTGAAGAAGTGTTTTAAATGCAAGGGTATGCATCATACAGCATTATGTCCAAATACTTTTGCTGAACAGCAGCAGACTTCCACAGAATCAGGAAGTCAACAAGCAACAGCATTAAATGTGAGAGATAAGTTTAAAGCAACTGCTCTCCCGATAGCTCGAGTTGAGTTATCTAATAAATTACACAAAACCAATGTGCTAACACTATTTGATCAAGGCTCACAAAGGTCCTTCATAAGAAGATCAGTGTTGCAGAAATTGAATAAACAACCCTATGCCAAAATACAGTTAGATATAGCTGGTTTTTTCCATAATTCTGGTAAACAGACATATGACCTAGCCAAAATCACTGTTGGTCTAGGAAACAGGAAAAAGACAGTAGAAGCTGTGGTAGTAGATGATTTGCCTAAATCTGTGCAGATCCAGGGATTAAAAGAAACAGTTGCAGCACTGAAAGCAGCTAAGGTCAAGTTAGCCTGTCCTGACATACAGACGGACACAATTAGTCCAATTGATTTAATCATTGGAAGTGATTATTATCACTGTTTTGTGCAAAATATAGTAAGTAAACATGATGTTCACTTGCTGAAAACAGCAGGAGGCCACATGATATGTGGTCCCATTCCCTCTCAAAGTGGGAAAGAAGCTGATATTGATTCAGTGGAAAATGTACTAGTTACGAGAATGGAAATTAAATCCACCACATCTACCTAGCAATTATCGCATGGCTTTCGGACAGATGAAAGCACAAATACATGAGCTCAGGAAGAATCCAGAGTTACTGACTGTCTATGATAATATCATACAAGAACAGTTGGACAATAAATTCATTGAGGAAATAGTCGAAGATAAGTTGAAGACAAACGCTCATTATCTCCCGCACCATGGAGTCAGAAAAGATCCTGAAACCACTCCACTACGTGTTGTATATAATTGCAGCGCACGTGCAAATAAAGATGTAGCAAGTCTTAATGACTGTCTGATGACCGGACCCTCACTAACTGAGAAGCTTGGAGACGTGCTTATGAAATTTCGCACAAACCCATATGCCTACACGGCTGATATTTCCAAAGCTTTCTTAAGAGTAGGACTACAAGAAATAGATAGAGATTATACTCGATTCTTGTGGCCTGAAAATCCACATGATCCTCAAAGTCCTGTGAAAACTTATCGTTTTAAATCAGTATTATTTGGTGCAACATCCTCTCCATTCTTACTAGAAGCTACTCTAAATACACATTTGAAGAAATCTGAAAGTCCCTTCAAAGAAGTCTTAAAGAAAAGTTTCTATGTGGACAATCTTCAAGGTACTGTGAATAAAGAGGATGATTTGAAATCCTTGTACAGAGAAGCTAACAAGGAGATGAAAGAAGCAAATATGCCTCTAAGGATGTGGAATACAAATTCAAAGCAATTAAGGGAACTTATCAAAGAAGATTTCCCTGAAACTGAAATTCCTGATTGCAACAATATGCTGGGACTTAATTGGAACACACAGGAAGATACTTTGAGTCTCAAAAAGATAAACAATAAATCATACAGTACACTCACTAAACGTAGTTTACTGTCAGAGGTATCACAATGTTTTGATCCTCTAGGACTCGTCTCACCAATTACCATAAAGGGTAAAATGCTTATGCAAGATGCATGGAAACTCAAAATTGGATGGGATGAGAACTTGCCTCTAGAAATGAGTCAAGCATGGGATGAAATATCCAAGGAGTTTAAACAACTTCATCAAATTAAATTTCCCAGACAAATAGGTCAAGAGGGAAACAAGTACACATTACATGTGTTCTGTGATGCGTCAACCAGAGGTTATGGCGCTGTAGCTTACATGAGTAATGCTGAAGGAAGTACACTAATTACTTCAAAGGCCAGGGTAGCACCCTTGAAGGTCAGAACAGTACCACAATTGGAACTGACAGCACTCTATGTAGGTACAAAATTAGCTGTCTATCTCAACAAAGTACTTGATCATCTCACTATTGAGAAAACCGTGATCTGGAGTGATAATGAGGCAGTTCTCCAGTGGTTAAGAAATAATAAGAGTAAGTCGGTCTATGTACAGAACAGAGTAGCAGAAATAAAAGAGATGCAGAGAGATTATCTCTTTCTTCACGTCTCTACCCAAGAGAATCCAGCTGACATGTTGTCACGTGGTGTCCCACTCAAGAAATTTGTGGATAATAAATTATGGCTCCACGGACCGAACTGGCTCTCTGATGAAAATAACTGGCCTCAGCAAAAAGCTCACATTATGCCAGAAGAAACAGTCTGCTTGAACACAGCAGAAATAAGTTGTGTAAATACTGCAGACACAACAGAAATAGTCATTGATGGATTTAAATACTCATCTTTGGGTAAACTCTTAAGAGTTACAGCTCTTGTCTTTAAATTCATTAAAGGAATTAAACCTGATTATGAATGTCTTGAACCCATTAAATACTGGGTGAAACTAATACAGAAAGACGTTTTCTCTACAGAATATAAATTTCTAGAAACACAAGATAAATCCCCAAAGAAACCTGTCATGATTAATTCTTTAGGACTTTATCTCGACTCAGAAAAGATTATGAGATGTCGAGGAAGAATTCATAATTCTTCACTACCTAAAGAAGCCATACATCCAATATTGATCCCCAAGAATCATTGGCTAACAAAACTGATTGTGCAAAACGCCCACAGTAACGTGTTACATGGTGGGGTAGCTGACTCACTTTGTCATATACGACAATCCTACTGGATACCTCAAGGTCGACAAAGTGTGAAAAAACAAATAAAGGACTGTATTACTTGTCGTCACTACGATATGCGAGTATGTCAGTATCCAGGTCCACCTCCATATCCCTCTGAAAGAGTTTGTCATATCACTCCATTTGAGGTGACAGGTGTAGATTACACTGGACCAATAATTTTAACCAACACTGTTGACAAAGTTCCCATCAAGGTGTACATCTGTTTGTTCACTTGTGCTACAACTAGAGCAGTACATCTAGTAGTAGCCACTGACATGTCTGCTGAAACTTTTATTAAATTATTCAGAAGGTTTGCAGCCAGAAGGGCATGTCCCAGACTGATGATTTCAGATAATGCAACGAACTTTGTTGCTGGTGCTGCTTATATAAGCAAGATCTTTGATCAACCAGAAGTACAACAGATGCTGAATCAACGCAGATGTCGTTGGAGATACATTCCTCCTAAATCTCCATGGCACGGCGGATTTTATGAAAGAATGATCGGCATTGTAAAACGTTATTTAAGGAAGACTCTTCATCGTCAGAGAATAGACTTAGAAGAATTCTGTACAGTTGTGACTGAAATAGAAAATAGAGTCAACAACAGACCTCTAACTTATGTTACCGATGATCTGGACAATTTAGAAGTGTTAAGTCCATCTCATTTACTCCATGGCAGAAGGCTCGAACCTGTTCCTCCCATGAATGATAAAGAAATCATAGAGGATCCTACTTATTTCGAACCTGAGCAACTCAGACGTAAATTCAAACACCTTAATAAAGTGATTGAACGTTGGGAGAAAATTTGGCGAGAAGACTATCTCACTTCATTGAGAGAACACTTCTATGGAGCTGGTGTTCCTGAAAATCATAAGTCCTTAAGACCTGGTGACATAGTGATTATCGACAATGATGGTCCGAGGTCCCAATGGCCACTTGGAAAAATTGTGACCATATATCCTGATGCAAATGGAATCATCAGGACAGTTGATGTTTTGAGCAAAGGTGTAGTGAATAAGCGGACAATAAATAAACTAGTGCCGTTAGAATTACACAGTGTTGAAAACAAAATTAGTGATTCTCCAGAAACCACACAGACTAAAGCTGTTCAGAAAAGACAAGCAGCAGTGGTGGCGAGTGAGAAAATTAAATTAATGTTAAGTGATGAATAGTTCACCTGCAGCGAACCCCTGCCGCCCCCCAGTGTGGAGAAATTTTCTCCAGGAGGGGGGTATCAGCCCCCTTCAGCCCCCTTCAGACCTTTCAGCCCTGAGGGGCCACTCAGAAGGGGCGAGCGTCTTGTTTACTGCTAGAGTGAGTAATTGATCACAGATGCTATGCCATGTAATCAAGTGACCTCTGCTCCTTGCAGCGGTGTTGCAACGTGTATTTTTATAAGAGACAATACATTCTTACTTAGCAGGACAATTAAGGAAAATCCTGCTCCCACTTTATTACCATAGTAAAAATAGTGTACATTGTTGTTTCTGCATAAGACAGCAAGAAACAAACATTCTGCTTTGCTTCATCGAGGAGGTGACAAGGATGCAAGGTACTAGGTCAGCGTTTTTTTGTGTATTAGGGCAGTGACGGCATGGAGCGGTGTGACGACGCCAGACT
Source organism: Cherax quadricarinatus (assembly GCF_038502225.1). Classification (NCBI taxonomy): domain Eukaryota; kingdom Metazoa; phylum Arthropoda; class Malacostraca; order Decapoda; family Parastacidae; genus Cherax; species Cherax quadricarinatus. The sequence continues at coordinate 26,720,289 of NC_091351.1, read as the reverse complement.
AACTTTGACTCTACTACGAGTGACACTGACGCTAGGATAACCAGCAAAGAACACAGATCTGTGCGTTAGTGTGAACAAAGTGTCTCTAACACAAACACTTAATAGAAGTGTGATCAGCTTCTATTGTGATACATTGTGAACAACAAAAACAAATCTTGTGGAACATAGTGTACCAGTTTCCTAGACAATGGAAGACGTGGACATCCAAGGACACTTCAGCTTCTATCAAGTCACCGATATCTGTCGAAGGTGTTGAGAACACCATAGCTCACGTTACAAAGAGCAAGGTATGTTATGAATTTCTTGTAGATCGGGGGATTGCGCAATTCTTGAGTCACAAGGAGTTTGTAATCAACCTATAATCGGCAGTAAGGTGTGGACTTTTGAGTCCAAACAAGTAAGTATTCGTCAGCCATCATCGAATGAAATATGCTGACATAACACCCCCTAGGGGTAATTTATACTTACAAATTGTATCTCTTGACAGCCCACTGTTGTGATGGTTTCGACAGCTTCTAGACCTCGTCTGCAGGGGCGGCTGTGTAGACGATTTGCTGTCATTTATCAGCTAAGTGTTCATTATATATATTCATAATAAACGCGGCAGGTAAGGCCAAAAATTCTCAACAGCTGCCTGGGACTTTACTCTGTTTACTATTACTCTTTACATTTTATTTGTCAAGAAGTTATAGATCCATCTACCAACTTTTACCATTATTCCTTTATCACGCATTTTGTGTGCTATTACATTATGGTCACACTTGTCAAAAGCTTTTACAAAGTCTGTGTATACTACATCTGTATTTTGTTTATCCTCTACAGCATCCAGGACCTTGTCGTAGTGGTCCAGTAGCTGGGACAGGCAGGAGCGACCAGCTCTAAACTCGTGTTGTCCTGGGTTGTGTAACTGATGGGTATTTAGGTGGTTGGCGAGCTTGCTTCTGAGAACCATCTCAAAGATTTTTATGATATGGGATGTTAGTGCTATCTGTCTGTAGTTCTTTGCAATTGATTCACTGCCAATTTTATGGAATGGGGCTATGTCTGTTGTTTTTAGTGTGTGTGGGATGACCCCTGTGTCCATGCTCCCTCTCCATAAAATGCTGAAGACACGCAATAGGGGCTTCTTGCAATTCTTGATGAACACGGAGCTCCATAAGTCTGGGCCTGGGGCAGAGTGCATGGGCATGTCATTTATTGCCTCTTCAGTCTTGTGGAGTTAGAATAATATCTGATATTTTTGAGAGGACCAAATTTTGGGTTTCGTTCATAAAGAATTCATTTGGATCATAGACCCTTAGTCTGGGCAGTGGCTCGCTGAACACTGAGTCATACTGGGACTTTAGTATCTCACTCATTTCTTGGATGTCAACTGTGTATGTCCCATGCCACCTAAGCAGGGGCCCAATACTGGATCTTGTTTTTCCCTTAGATTTGGCCTAAGAAAAGAAGTATTATGTTTTTTTTTTTCAATTTCCTTTATGGCTTTTAGTTCTTCCTGTGATTCTTGTCTCCTGTACGATTCCTTCAGCTTAAGTTCTATATTTGCAATTTCATTGGCTAGTGCCTCTCTTCGTATTTCAGATATATTGGCCCCACTCAGCAGCTCTGTGACTCTTCGCCTTCATCTGTATAAGAAACGTCTCTCTCTTTCTAGTTTACATTTTCTCTTTCTTTTTCTTAATGGAATGTGTCTTGAGCAGATCCCAAGAACCACAGAATTCATTCTTTCAAGGCAAATGTTTTGATCCAAGTTGTTTTAAATATCTTCCCAGCTTGTTTCATTTAGGACATGGTTTACTTGATCCCATTGTATGTTTTTGTTAGTGAAATTGAATTCCGTGAAGAGACCTTCATGACTGCTCACATTTTGCTGGTCAGGAGCCCTGTGCATATATGTCTGTACCTCTATTATGTTGTGATCTGAGTGTATTGTCTTTGATATGGTTACATTATGAATCATATTGTCGTTGTTAGTGAAGATGAAGTCCAGCATATTTTCTAGTCATGTAGGCTCTACTATTTGCTGGTTTAAGATGAATTTTGTGCAGAGATTTAATAGTTCACGTGGGTGTGAATTTTCATCTGAGCTGCCTCCCGGGGTGATCTCTGCTAAAACATTGTTTGCTATACTCCTCCATTTTAGGTGTCTCATGTTGAAATCTCCTAGTATTAAAATGTTTGGTGTTGGGATATTTTCCAGACAGTGGTCAATTTTCACAAGCTGCTCCTAGAATTGCTGGAAAGTTGCATCTGGAGGCTTGTATACTAGCACAATGACAAGGTTTTGGTTTTCAATCTTTACTGCCAAAACTTCAACTACATCATTTGAGGTGTTCAGTAGTTCTGTGCAAATGAGCGACTCTGTGACATACAGGCCAACTCTCCCCTTCCTTGTTGACTGTTTAGTCTGTCGCATCGGAATAGGTTATAACCTGGGATCCATATTTTGTTGTCATAATGATTCTTTATGTGGGTCTCTATGAATGCTGCAAACATTGCATTTGACTCCATGAGCAGTCCCTTGATGTAAGGAATTTTGTTGTTTTTTTGATGGCTTTAGACCCTGTATCTTTGCAAGGACAAATGTCGTTGTATTGGTGGAATTTAGGGGGGTTTTATTTGCTGGCTCTAATATGTTGTTCTGGAGTAGAGGCCTACGTCCGTGCCTCTGCTCCTGAAGTGTTTTCAGTTGTTGTAGGAATATTGGCATTTCTTGGCAGTCTTTTTTCCCTCGTATCCCTAAAAAACCTCTGTCCCTGGATAGGTTGTGGCTCCCTTCTTTTGTTTCCCATAGTTTGGCTGGCCTGTGTCTTCTAAGCCCCATTAGATGATGTGCTGGCAGTATGCATTGCAGCATTTTCTTTCATGGATTGATGAGTGACACATTTTTGGGTGAAATAAGTTACAGGAGGGGAAGTTGCACTTTCCTGTTGTCATGTGGGTGCGGCATTTTTTGGGAAAGTCAAAGGTGCATGTCCCGCCTGTTTTACCAGATATACCATGCCTGCAGATACCCAAGGCATAGTATTTTCATAGATTGTAATTCTGTTTGTTAGGATTTATTGTAGCTGTGTTCACTGCTGGTGCATTTATTTTTCATGTTTCCTCCCTATCTTTCACCCCTGTATGGACATCAGTGCTTCCACCAGGTTTTGCTGGTAGTGTGTCGACACTATTCCCTGAGGCATCATCCTATTGTGATCTATCTCCAGCAGTAACTCTATTTTAAAACTCTGTGCTCGTGAGGGCACTGAAGTGCCCTCACGAGCACTGTCTTCTAAGACATCACTAGAGCCCTCTGGAGCACTTTCCTCCAGGACAACACTAGCATCCTCAGCAGTGTTCCCCAGGACAGCACTAGCACCCTTAGGAGCACTGTCCAAGACAGCCCCGTCCCTACCACCCATGTGATTTTCCCAGTTGTCATACCATGCTGATCTATCTTTCAAGAAGGATCTTTTATTGGTGTTCTTGTCTTTTAATATTGATGTCATTTCCTCATACAGGTGTATCTCGTTTGGGCAGAACCAAAAACATCTCTCTGAGTTTATATCAAGTGTGGTCACTGGTTTAAAAACCCTGCATATACCATGGTACCATTGACCACACAGATGGCAAGCAATCCAGGTCTGTCTTCGCGCCTTACCCTTTCTGCAGACTACACAAATCTTCATGGTGGTGGTCATCTTATAATACTTGACAACTCTCCTAGCTAGGTAGTTATAATTCCTCGAAGCATTTATTTTTTTGTAACAGTTCTTCCAATCTGGCTTTATTTCCAACAAAACCATTTGAATCTGCCCGAATCCTGCGAATCCGGATGAATCCAGTTAGTGGGTCACTGTACATTTTTTTAGTAATAATCACCTTAACAGTAGATCTGTCTATCTGATTTATATCTTTTTGTTGTAGTTATTGTTTGGGTGTTTGATGAGGGTGCGTAAAGCCCCGTCAGTTAGTGAAACCAGTCAGAGGATACCTTGTTATTACCGAATCCGTTTGAATCCGATCATTTGATGAATCCGGGCAAATCCGAATTAGGCTCACTGGGTGATTTTTGGACTAGCTCATGAAAAGAACTACTGGAAAAATATTAAACAGAGTAATATGTGTTCAGTTTGATACAGAAAGTATAACTTGCGTGTTTGGGCACCGGTGGCTTCTGTAGATGAAGATTACTGAAAGAATAATGATTTTCGTTGTGTATATAGCGACCGCTGCTAACTACAGGTGTACCACACACTGTATACGTCACTCCATCACAATAAGTACTAACAACTATACACTGTTTATCATATTTCTACAAAACTGTGCACTTTTCGTATTTTCTCGAGATTTTGCACCTCTTCGTATTTCAAGAGTAATG
>NC_091351.1:26605920-26713420 GCF_038502225.1 Cherax quadricarinatus | reverse complement strand
GACACAGTTTAAACTTCTAGAACACGTGGGAGGTTCTGACGACTGGTACACTAGCAGACCTGCGTGGAAGGTTCTAACGACTGGTACACTAGCAGACCTGTGTGGGAGGTTCTGATGACTGGTACACTAGCAGACCTGCGTGGAAGGTTCTAACGACTGGTTCACTAGCAGACCTACGTGGAAGGTTCTAACGACTGGTACACTAGCAGACCTACGTGGAAGGTTCTAACGACTGGTACACTAGCAGACCTGTGTGGGAGGTTCTGATGACTGGTACACTAGCAGACCTGCGTGGGAGGTTCTGGCGACTGGTACACTAGCAGACCTACGTGGAAGGTTCTAACGACTGGTACACTAGCAGACCTGTGGTACACACTACAACACTATTATCAGGGAGACTCTCATTCCTCGGAAAATAAAGTTTTAATATTATTTTTACCGGCACACAAGGCCTAAAATTCCCCTCTGAGAGTATGGTTATGCAGCCTTATTGTACACTGATTCTCGTTTTTTTGGTCAGTAGATATTATTCTCTGGTAGATTAGTTCCAAGTGCTAGAGGGATATATCTTACAAGTTCACTGACACGGTTTAAACTTCTAGAACACATGAAAGATCGTGAAAAACACGAAAGAACACAGCGGCACGGCGTGTTGCTGGTGTTAATATCGTTGCTGATGTTAACATTTTTTTTTGTTAACATTGTTGTTTGTGCTAACATTCTTGTTGGTGTTAATATTGTTGTAGATATTAACACTTGTTGGAGTTAATATTGCTGTAATGTTAACATTGCTGTAATGTTAACATTGCTGTAATGTTAACATTGCTGTAATGTTAACATTGCTGTAATGTTAACATTGCTGTAATGTTAACATTGTTGTAGGTGTTAACATTGTCGTTGTTGTTAATATTGTTGTTGGTGTTCACATTATTGTTGGTGTTAATAATGTTGTTGTTGGTAATACTGTTGCTAACATTGTTCTTTTTAACATGTGGTTAGTGCTAACATCTTTGAAATGTGAACATTGTTGTTGGTGTTAACATTTTTGTTAGCGTTAACCTTGTTCTAATGATAACATTATTATTGATGTTAAGGCCGTTGTTTGTGTTAACATTGTTGTTAGTGTTAATATTGTTGTTGATGTTAACACTGTCGTTAGTGTTAATACTGTTGTTGCTAACATTGGGGTTATTAATACTGTTGTTATTAACATTGATGTTTGTGTTAACATTGTTATTGGTATCAATATTTTTGTAATGTTAACATTACTGTAATATTAAGACTGTTGTTGATGTTAATTTGTTGTTATTGTTAACATCGTTGTTGGTGTTAACATCGACGTTGGTGTTAATATTGTTGTTGGTGTTTAATGTTGTTGTTATTGTTGTTGTTGTTGTTGTTGTTGTTGTTGTTAGCATTGTTGCTGGTGTTAACATTGTTGCTGGTGTTAACATTGTTGCTGGTGTTAACATTGTTGCTGGTGTTAACATTGTTGCTGGTGTTAACATTGTTGCTGGTGTTAACATTGTTGCTGGTGTTAACGTTGTTGCTGGTGCTAACATTGTTGTTGGTGTTAACATTGTTGTTGGTGTTAACATTGTTGTTGGATTAATATCGTCGTTGGTGTTAATATCGTTGTTGGTGTTAACTTTGTTGTTGGTGTTAATGTTTTTCTGGTGTTAATGGTGTCGCTAACATTGTTGCCGGTATTAACATCGTTGATTGGGTTAATATCTTTATTAGTGTTAACTTTGTTGTTGTTGTTAACATTGATGCTGGTGTTAACATCGTTTTGGTGTTAATATTGTTGGTGGTGCTAACGATCTTGTTGGTGTTAACATTGTTGTTGTTAAACCATTCCTAGGGTGGGGATAGAACCCGCGATCAGAGAGTCATAAAATTCCAGACTGATGCGCTAGCCACTGGGCGAGAATTTGTGGTCACAGTGGTGGCCTATGCTAACCTTCCTATGGTGTATATACCTAGTTGGACGAATCTTGTTGTAAACAGTTGGTCCAGTAGCTAGCGCGTCGGTCATTGTTGTTGTTAAATATTGTTGTTAACACTGCTGTTGATGTTAACATTGTTGTTGGTGTTAATATTGTTTTAATGTTAACATTGATGTTGAAGTTAACATTGTAGTCAAAGGACCGGCCGCTAGTTATGCTGCCAGCTGCAGTGAAGGACCAGTCGCTAGTTATGCTGCCAGCTGCAGTGAAAGACCAGTCGCTAGTTATGCTGCCAGCTGCAGTGAAAGACCGGTCGCTATGTAGACAGCCTGTACTGTCTGCACAGACAGCCCATGCTGTCTGCCAGCTTAGTTCATATTTCGCGCCATGCTGGTACTGCCACCTATAGGCCTTGCCACTTTAGTATGCCCAGACTTTCCTCGCTCTCACTCACACAGCGGCCTAGCAGCAAGACACAAGGCCTCCCAGCTCTCTCTCGTGGGATGGCCCTGCCCGGGCCATCGGCACAAACACACAAGCCTGTGTAACCCACCACGACTTAACAATAAACGAAGAAGCCTCCGAAGAAGTATATCATTCACACCCCGCTACCAGAACCCCAAATAAGCTCGTTATAAGTAGTGGAAAGCGGTGGTTGCAGCAGTGTGTTTGCCCGTGAGAGAGGAAGGAGAGGTATGAAGTCATCTTCACTTCATCACCCTACACAAGAAGCATCCGTCTCTCAACAAGTTATCCTGATGTCGTGTCTGCACGTTTGAGCATCCAGACACAGGTACAAGCAGGATCCAGCAGAAATTTGCCGAATTTCTTCGAGAATTGTGAGTGGCGTCCCAGTGACTCCACGCTACAGTGTCCCACGCTGTTTCCCAAGTCACGTGTTCAGCGTCACTTGTATGCTGTTGTTGTTCTGCTCAGCACAGCTGTTTCAGCAAGCCAGACGTGAGTTTTGTGGTGATTTCTGCGTCCAGTGTGAGCTTCTCCACGTGTTTGTGGGTGGAGGAGGAGGAGGAATGGCTAGATGCTCGCCCTGCCATACACTCACCCACGCTCCTCGCCACCACACTACCATACACTCACCACTGCCCACTCCCTCTGCTGTGGTTTCTGCTGTTTTTCGTGTGAATTCTTTGCCAGTGCTGTGTATCCGAGTGCCCAAGGCCACTCGAAGCTGCGTGGATCAGCATGCCATGTAGATCACGACACCACGTGGATCGACACCACGTTGGGTGTGGCCGATGTCACGTAGACCTACGAGCTACGTGAGTTACTAGATGTCCCAGGCCACATGCTGTGGTCTGCTGCCCGCATCACATTGACGTCACCCACGATACTGCCCGACTTCATGACGTCACGATGTCTGCCTGACGTCACCTCACGATGTCTGCTGACGTCACCTCATGATGTCTCCCTGACGTCACCTCGAGATGTCTGCTGACGTCACAGCCCTGCTGACGTCACCTCGCGACATCACGCCTGACATCACATGATGTCACCATCGAGTGTTCTAGTAATTATTTTAGTATTGTCGACAAGATTGAGAGAAAATATATGTCATGTGTTAATTAATTCCTCTCAGTCAGTGTTCTCACATTTTAGTATGTCTTAGTGTCAGTTTTATGCACAGAAAAGCATCATTTGCTAGTTAAGCCATGTTGTACCGTATGTACAGCGGTGTGTTTTTAAAGTTTCGTGTGTCCAGTAAGGTCTGAGCCAGCCAGACCTGAGTAGCACCACTGTGCTAAGTCACCCGTGTGACCAGTGTGTTTGACAGCTGATTACTCAGCCCTGAGCATACGAGCCCTCTTGTACAGAAAGCTTTTATGCTCGTCGCTCGTGATGTTCTGCAGAATCGTACCTGCTACGATTCCCATCGAGATTTGTTTCACTTCACCTCCAGACCTTCAGAGTGCAGTTATATGTAGAGAAACAAGTCTGGGGATGCTTAGACTAACCTCTGCTATAACTCCAACTGTCGAGAGATGATACTCGTCAAGCTGCAGCCAGGCCTGTCGGCAGGCGCTGTGTCAGCCTCATGTCACAAGCTTCAGTGAGCAGCCTGCACAAAGATGTCATCACTTTGACTGCTAGCTCTCTCACTGCAGTCTGGTGTATGATGTTACGACTCCCAGATGTTTCGCCCAGTCGTCTCTGCCACGACTCGCTCCACAACTCGCTCCACGCTCGCCAGCAGTGACAGCCCAGCGACAGTACCAGTCGAGAAGTGTCCTCCTGATTCGCTTGCCAGAAGTCCTGCCCAGTTGCCGAGTTTTGTCGACGCCTCACTCGAGGGCACCAGCATGTCGTGCCCCAGGTTGAGTGAAAACCTGCAGCAACTCCTACGATGACTGCTTCACCGTTCCAGAGACCGTACCCTGTTGCGTCACAGCTCAGCCGCAGCGATGTCTCCTGTGTTGCAGTATCTGTCCAGACGCAGGAAGGCGTGCAGTGATGCCCATCGACGCTCACTGCCTATGACCACAATGTTTAGCACACCCCACATGTTTTTTTCTTCCCTCCCTGTAGGAAGTTTTTTTTCCATGTCCATATGTATATACATGTTTTTATTTTGTGTTCTGTGCCCTGTTCCTATGAGAGAGAGACCGAGTTCCGTTTACTACCAGTATTCTCGCGTCGGGACGATGCGCGGTAGGTGGCCGAGCATATGTAGACAGCCTGTACTGTCTGCACAGACAGCCCACGCTGTCTGCCAGCTTAGTTCATATTTCGCGCCACTAAGGTGCTGCCCTCTGTAGCCAGGCCTCTCGGCAGGCACGCCAGCCTGTCTGCCCATGCCTCGCCCTCACTCATACAGCGGCCCAGCAGCAAGACACAAGTACTCCCAGCTCTCTCTCTTGGGATGGCCCTGCCCGGGCCATGGGCACAAACACACAAGCCTGTGTAACCCACACTACGACTTTCAATAAACAAAGAAGCCTCCGAAGAAGACGTATCATTTACTACCCGCTTGCAGCACCTACCAAACAAGCCCGTTATAAATGGTGACAGCGGTGCTCGCAGCAGTTGTGTTTGCCTGGAGAGAGGGAGGAAGAAGTATGAAGTCATCTTCACTTCATCATCCCATACAAGAAGCATCTGTCTCTCAACGAGTTATCCTGATGTCGTGTCTGCACTTTTGAGCATCCAGACACAGGTACTAGCAGGATCCAGCCGAAATTTGTCGAAAGTCTTCGAGAATTGTGAGTGGCGTCACAGTGACCCCACGCTACAGCGTCCCACGCTACAGTGTCCCACGCTGTTTCTCAAGTCACGTGTTCAGCGTCACTTGTATGCTGTTGTTGTTGTTCAGCTCAGCACAGCTGTTTCAGCAAGCCAGAGGTGAGTTTTGTGGTGATTTCTGCGTCCAGTGTGAGTTCTCTACGTATTTGTGGGTGGGGGAGGAGAGGAGAGGAAGTGGCTGTTCCTCACCTTGCCCATGCTCGCCCTACTCACGCTCACCCGTCTACCATACACCACTCACCACTGCCCACTCCCTCTGCTGTGTTTTCTGCTGTTTTCCAAGTGAATTCATCGCCAGTGCTGTGTATCCGAGTGCCCGAGGCCACTCGAAGCTGCGTGGATCAGCATGCCACGTAAATCACGACACCACGTGGATCACGACACCACGTTGGGTGTGGCCGATGTCACGTAGACCTACAAAGCCACGTGAGTTACCAGATGTCCCAGGCCACATGCTGTGGTCTGCTGCCCGCATCACATTGACGTCACCCACGATGCTGCCCGACTTCATGACGTCACGATGTCTGCTGACGTCACCTCACGAGGTCTGCCTGACGTCACCTCACGATGTCTGCCTGACGTCACCTCGACATGTCTACTGACGTCACAGTCCTGCTGACGTCACCTCGCGACATCACGCCTGACATCACATGATGCCACTATCGAGTGTTCAGTAATTATTTCAGTATTGTCGAGAAGATTGAGAGAAGATATATGTCGTGTGTTAATTAATTCCTCTCAGTCAGTGTTCTCACATGTTAGTGTACCGTATGTACCGCGGTGTGTTTAAAGTTTCGTGTGTCCAGTAAGGTCTGAGCCAGACCTGAGTAGCACCACTGTGCTAAGTCACCTGTGTGAACAGTGTGTTTGACAGTTATCAGACAGCCCCGAGTGACCTAGCCCTCTTGTACAGAAAGCTTTTATGCTCATCGCTCGTGTTGTTCTGCAGAATCGTACCTGCTACGATTCCCATCGAGATTTGTTTCACTTCACCTCTAGACCGTCAGAGCGCAGTTATATGTAGAGAAACAAGTCTGGGGACGCTTAGGCTAACCTCTGCTATAACTCCAACTGTCGAAAGATGATACTCGTCAAGCCGCAGTCAGGCCTGTCGGCAGGCGCTGTGTCAGCCTCGTGTCACAAGCTTCAGTGAGCAGCCTGCACAAAGATGTCACTTTGACTGCTAGCTCTCTCACTGCAGTCTGGTGTATGATGTTACGACTCCCAGATGTTTCGCCCAGTCGTCTCTGCCGCGACTCGCTCCACGCTCGCCGGCAGTGACAGCCCAGCGACAGTACCAGTCGAGAAGTGTCCTCCTGAGTCGCTTGCCAGAAGTCCTGCCCTGTTGCCGAGTTTTGTCGACGCCTCACTCGAGGGCACCAGCATGTCGTGCCCCAGGTTGAGTGAAAACCTGCAGCGACTCCTACGATGACTGCTTCACCGTTCCAGAGGAGACCGTAACCTGTTACATCACAGCTCAGCCGCAGCGATGTCTCCCGTGTTGCAGAATCTGTCCAAACGCAGGAAGGCGTGCAGTGATGCACTTCGATGCTCACTGCCTATGACCACGATGTTTAGCACACCCCACATGTTTTTTCTTCCCTCCCTGTAGGAAGTTTTTTTTTTTCCATGTCCATATGTATATATATGTTTTTATTTTGTGTTCTGTGCCCTGTTCCTACGAGAGAGAGACCGAGTTTCTTTTACTACCAGTATTGTCGCGTCGGGACGACGCGCGGTAGGTGGCCGAGCGTATGTAGACAGCCTGTACTGTCTGCACAGACAGCCCATGCTGTCTGCCAGCTTAGTTCATATTTCGCGCCATGCTGGTGCTGCCACCTATAGGCCTTGCCACTTCAGTATGCCCAGACTTTCCTCGCTCTCACTCACACAGCGGCCTAGCAGCAAGACACAAGGCCTCCCAGCTCTCTCTCGTGGGATGGCCCTGCCCGGGCCATGGGCACAAACACACAAGCCTGTGTAACCCACCACGACTTAACAATAAACGAAGAAGCCTCCGAAGAAGTATATCATTCACACCCCGCTACCATACTACCAAATAAACTCGTATAACAGCTAGTTATGCTGCCAGCTGCAGTAAAAGACCGGTCGCTAGTTATGCTGCCAGCTGCAGTGAAAGACCAGTCGCTAGTTATGCTGCCAGCTGCAGTGAAAGACCAGTCGCTAGTTATGCTGCCAGCTGCAGTGAAAGACCGGTCACTAGTTATGCTGCCAGCTGCAGTGAAAGACCGGCTGCTAGTTATGCTGCCAGCTGCAGTGAAAGACCAGTCGCTAGTTATGCTGCCAGCTGCAGTGAAGGACCGGTCGCTAGTTATGCTGCCAGCTGCAGTGAAGGACCGGTCACTAGTTATGCTGCCAGCTGCAGTGAAAGACCGGCTGCTAGTTATGCTGCCAGCTGCAATGAAAGACCAGTCGCTAGTTATGCTGCCAGCTGCAGTGAAAGATAGGTCGCTAGTTATGCTGCCAGCTGCAGTGAAAGACCGGCTGCTAGTTATGCTGCCAGCTGCAGTGAAAGACCAGTCACTAGTTATGCTGCCAGCTGCAGTGAAGGACCGGTCGCTAGTTATGCTGCCAGCTGCAGTGAAAGACCGGTCGCTAGTTATGCTGCCAGCTGCAGTGAAAGACTGGTCGCTAGTTATGCTGCCAGCTGCAGTGAAGGACCGGCTGTAGTTATGCTGCCAGCTGCAGTGAAAGACCGGCTGTAGTTATGCTGCCAGCTGCAGTGAAGGACCGGTCGCTAGTTATGCTGCCAGCTGCAGTGAAGGACCGGTCGCTAGTTATGCTGCCAGCTGCAGTGAAGGACCGGTCGCTAGTTATGCTGCCAGCTGCAGTGAAGGACCGGTCGCTAGTTATGCTGCCAGCTGCAGTGAAGGACCGGTCGCTAGTTATGCTGCCAGCTGCAGTAAAGAACCGGTCGCTAGCTATGCTGCCAGCTGCAGTGAAAGACTGGTCGCTAGTTATGCTGCCAGCTGCAGTGAAGGACCGGCTGTAGTTATGCTGCCAGCTGCAGTGAAAGACCGGCTGTAGTTATGCTGCCAGCTGCAGTGAAGGACCGGTCGCTAGTTATGCTGCCAGCTGCAGTGAAGGACCGGTCGCTAGTTATGCTGCCAGCTGCAGTGAAAGACCGGTTGCTAGTTATGCTGCCAGCTGCAGTGAAGGACCGGTCGCTAGTTATGCTGCCAGCTGCAGTGAAGGACCGGTCGCTAGTTATGCTGCCAGCTGCAGTGAAGGACCGGTCGTTAGTTATGCTGCCAGCTGCAGTGAAGGACCGGTCGCTAGTTATGCTGCCAGCTGCAGTAAAGAACCGGTCGCTAGCTATGCTGCCAGCTGCAGTGAAAGACCGGTCGCTAGCTATGCTGCCAGCTGCAGTGAAGGACCGGTCGCTAGTTATGCTGCCAGCTGCAGTGAAAGACCGGTTGCTAGTTATGCTGCCAGCTGCAGTGAAGGACCGGTCGCTAGTTATGCTGCCAGCTGCAGTGAAAGACCGGTCGCTAGTTATGCAGCCAGCTGCAGCGAAGGACCGGTCGCTAGTTATGCTGCCAGCTGCAGCGAAGGACCGGTCGCTAGTTATGCTGCCAGCTGCAGCGAAGGACCGGTCGCTAGTTATGCTGCCAGCTGCAGTGAAGGACCGGTCGCTAGTTATGCTGCCAGCTGCAGCGAAGGACCGGTCGCTAGTTATGCTGCCAGCTGCAGCGAAGGATCGGTCGCTAGTTATGCTGCCAGCTGCAGTGAAGGACCGGTCGCTAGTTATGCTGCCAGCTGCAGTGAAGAACCGGTCGCTAGTTATGCTGCCAGCTGCAGCGAAGGACCGGTCGCTAGTTATGCTGCCAGCTGCAGCGAAGGACCGGTCGCTAGTTATGCTGCCAGCTGCAGCGAAGGATCGGTCGCTAGTTATGCTGCCAGCTGCAGTGAAGGACCGGTCGCTAGTTATGCTGCCAGCTGCAGTGAAGAACCGGTCGCTAGTTATGCTGCCAGCTGCAGCGAAGGACCGGTCGCTAGTTATGCTGCCAGCTGCAGCGAAGGACCGGTCGCTAGTTATGCTGCCAGCTGCAGCGAAGGACCGGTCGCTAGTTATGCTGCCAGCTGCAGTGAAGGACCGGTCGCTAGTTATGCTGCCAGCTGCAGTGAAGGACCGGTCGCTAGTTATGCTGCCAGCTGCAGTGAAGGACCGGTCGCTAGTTATGCTGCCAGCTGCAGTGAAGGACCGGTAGCTAGTTATGTTGCCAGCTGCAGTGAAGGACCGGTCGCTAGTTATGCTGCCAGCTGCAGTGAAGGACCAGTCGCTAGTTATGCTGCCAGCTGCAGTGAAGGACCGGTCGCTAGTTATGCTGCCAGCTGCAGTGAAGGACCGGTAGCTAGTTATGTTGCCAGCTGCAGCGAAGGACCGGTCGCTAGTTATGCTGCCAGCTGCAGTGAAGGACCGGTCGCTAGTTATGTTGTCAGCTGCAGTGAAGGACCGGTCGCTAGTTATGTTGCCAGCTGCAGTGAAGGACCAGTCGCTAGTTATGGTGCCAGCTGCAGTGAAGGACCAGTCGCTAGTTATGCTGCCAGCTGCAGTGAAGGACCGGTCACTAGTTATGTTGTCAGCTGCAGTGAAGGACCGGTCGCTAGTTATGCTGCCAGCTGCAGTGAAGGACCAGTCGCTAGTTATGCTGCCAGCTGCAGTGAAGGACCAGTCGCTAGTTATGCTGCCAGCTGCAGTGAAGGACCGGTCGCTAGTTATGCTGCCAGCTGCAGTGAAGGACCAGTCGCTAGTTATGCTGCCAGCTGCAGTGAAGGACCGGTCGCTAGTTATGCTGCCAGCTGCAGTGAAAGACCGGTCGCTAGTTATGCTGCCAGCTGCAGTGAAGGACCGGTCGCTAGTTATGCTGCCAGCTGCAGTGAAGGACCAGTCGCTAGTTATGCTGCCAGCTGCAGTGAAGGACCGGTCGCTAGTTATGCTGCCAGCTGCAGCGAAGGACCGGTCGCTAGTTATGCTGCCAGCTGCAGTGAAGGACCGGTCGCTAGTTATGCTGCCAGCTGCAGCGAAGGACCGGTCGCTAGTTATGCTGCCAGCTGCAGTGAAGGACCGGTCGCTAGTTATGCTGCCAGCTGCAGTGAAGGACCGGTCGCTTGTTATGCTGCCAGCTGCAGTGAAGGACCGGTCGCTAGTTATGCTGCCAGCTGCAGTGAAGGACCGGTCGCTAGTTATGTTGTCAGCTGCAGTGAAGGACCAGTCGCTAGTTATGAAATTAAAGGGTTAAGACAGTTAGGGGACTTAAAAAAAACAAAAGACCTTGAAGAAAATCAGGGATCTTGAAGAATGGCAAGATTCTGGAAGCCATCCTAGGGTGTTGAAAACAACTGGAAGTTAACAGGGATCTTGAAGACAACACAAGTCTTGAAGACAGTCATGGGTCTTGAAGACAACACAAGTCTTGAAGACAGTCATGGGTCTTGAAGACAACACAAGTCTTGAAGACAGTCATGGGTCTTGAAGACAACACAAGTCTTGAAGACAGTCATGGGTCTTGAAGACAGCACAAGTCTTGAAGACAGTCATGGGTCTTGAAGACAACACAAGTCTTGAAGACAGTCATGGGTCTTGAAGACAACACAAGTCTTGAAGACAGTCATGGGTCTTGAAGACAACACAAGTCTTGAAGACAACACAAGTCTTGAAGACAGTCATGGGTCTTGAAGACAACACAAGTCTTGAAGACAGTCATGGGTCTTGAAGACAACACAAGTCTTGAAGACAGTCATGGGTCTTGAAGACAGCACAAGTCTTGAAGACAGTCATGGGTCTTGAAGACAACACAAGTCTTGAAGACAGTCATGGGTCTTGAAGACAACACAAGTCTTGAAGACAGTCATGGGTCTTGAAGACAACACAAGTCTTGAAGACAGTCATGGGTCTTGAAGACAACACAAGTCTTGAAGACAGTCATGGGTCTTGAAGACAACACAAGTCTTGAAGACAGTCATGGGTCTTGAAGACAGCACAAGTCTTGAAGACAGTCATGGGTCTTGAAGACAACACAAGTCTTGAAGACAACACACGTCTTGAAGACAGTCATGGGTCTTGAAGACAACACAAGTCTTGAAGACAGTCATGGGTCTTGAAGACAACACAAGTCTTGAAGACAGTCATGGGTCTTGAAGACAACACAAGTCTTGAAGACAGTCATGGATCTTGAAGACAACACAAGTCTTGAAGACAGTCATGGGTCTTGAAGACAACACAAGTCTTGAAGACAGTCATGGGTCTTGAAGACAACACAAGTCTTGAAGACAGTCATGGGTCTTGAAGACAACACAAGTCTTGAAGACAGTCATGGGTCTTGAAGACAGCACAAGTCTTGAAGACAGTCATGGGTCTTGAAGACAACACAAGTCTTGAAGACAACACACGTCTTGAAGACAGTCATGGGTCTTGAAGACAACACACGTCTTGAAGACAACACACGTCTTGAAGACAGTCATGGGTCTTGAAGACAACACACGTCTTGAAGACAGTCATGGGTCTTGAAGACAACACAAGTCTTGAAGACAGTCATGGGTCTTGAAGACAGCACAAGTCTTGAAGACAGTCATGGTTCTTGAAGACAACACACGTCTTGAAGACAACACACGTCTTGAAGACAATCATGGGTCTTGAAGACAACACACGTCTTGAAGACAGTCATGGGTCTTGAAGACAACACAAGTCTTGAAGACAGTCATGGGTCTTGAAGACAACACACGTCTTGAAGACAGTCATGGGTCTTGAAGACAACACACGTCTTGAAGACAGTCATGGGTCTTGAAGACAACACAAGTCTTGAAGACAGTCATGGGTCTTGAAGACAACACACGTCTTGCAGACAACACACGTCTTGAAGACAGTCATGGGTCTTGAAGACAACACACGTCTTGAAGACAACACACGTCTTGAAGACAACACACGTCTTGAAGACAGTCATGGGTCTTGAAGACAACACAAGTCTTGAAGACAGTCATGGGTCTTGAAGACAACACACGTCTTGAAGACAGTCATGGGTCTTGAAGACAACACAAGTCTTGAAGACAGTCATGGGTCTTGAAGACAACACACGTCTTGAAGACAGTCATGGGTCTTGAAGACAACACACGTCTTGAAGACAGTCATATGTCTTGAAGACAACACACGTCTTGAAGACAGTCATGGGTCTTGAAGACAATACACGTCTTGAAGACAACACGCGTCTTGAAGACAGTCATGGGTCTTGAAGACAACACAAGTCTTGAAGACAGTCATGGGTCTTGAAGACAACACACGTCTTGAAGACAGTCATGGGTCTTGAAGACAACACAAGTCTTGAAGACAGTCATGGGTCTTGAAGACAACACACGTCTTGAAGACAGTCATGGGTCTTGAAGACAACACAAGTCTTGAAGACAGTCATGGGTCTTGAAGACAACACAAGTCTTGAAGACAGTCATGGGTCTTGAAGACAGCACAAGTCTTGAAGACAGTCGTGGGTCTTGAAGACAGCACAAGTCTTGAAGACAGTCGTGGGTCTTGAAGACAACACAAGTCTTGAAGACAGTCATGGGTCTTGAAGACAGCACAAGTCTTGTAGACAGTCATGGGTCTTGAAGACAGAGAGGGGTCTTGAAAACACTTAGGGGTTTTGAAGACTGCCATGGGTCATATACACAGCCATGGTTCTTGAAAACAACAGGGGTTTCGAAGACAGTTAGTGGTCTTAAAGACAGCTGAGCGTCTTGAAGATAGCCAGAGGTCATGAAGACTGCCTGGGGACTTGAAGACAGCTAAGAATCTTGAAGACAGAGGTCTTGAAGACAACCAGGGGTCTTCAAGACAGTGAGGGGTCTTGCAGAAAGCAATGTGGTCTAGAAGAGAGCTCGGAGTCTTGAGAACAGCCAGGTGCCTTGAAGACAGATAGGGGTCATGAAGATAACCAGGAATCTTGAAGACAGCTAAGGGCCTTGACATAGGTCTAGAAGACAGCCAGTGATCTTGAACAAAGCGAAATGTCTTCGAGACAGCTATGGGTTTTTTAGACAGAGAGGGGTCTTGATGACAGCCAGGAGTCTTGATGACAGCCAGGAGTCGTGAAGGCAACCAGGGATCTTGAAGGCAGCCAGAGGTCTGTTTGAAATCCCCATTATGTATTCTGGGAGGCAGTTGAGCAGTCTTGGGTCCCTGACATTTACTGCGTTGTCTCGTAGTGTACTCGTGGCGCCCCTGCTCTTCACTGAGGGAATGTTGAACCACCTGCACAGTCTTGTGGTGTTCATTGTGGGGATGATACACCACCTGCATAGTGTTATGGTGCTCATTGTGGGGATGATGCACCTGCACAGTCTTGTGGTGTTCATTGTGGGGATGATGCACCACCTGCATAGTGTTATGGTGCTCATTGTGGGGATGATGCACCTGCACAGTCTTGTGGTGTTCATTGTGGGGATGATGCACCACCTGCACAGTCTTGTGGTGTTCAATGTGGGGATGATGCACCACCTGCACAGTCTTGTGGTGTTCATTGTGGGGATGATACACCACCTGCACAGTCTTGTGGTGTTCATTGTGGGGATGATGCACCACCTGCACAGTCTTGTGGTGTTCAATGTGGGGATGATGCACCACCTGCACAGTCTTGTGGTGTTCATTGTGGGGATGATGCACCACCTGCACAGTCTTGTGGTGTTCAATGTGGGGATGATGCACCACCTGCACAGTCTTGTGGTGTTCATTGTGGGGATGATGCACCACCTGCACAGTCTTGTGGTGTTCATTGTGGGGATTATGCACCACCTGCACAGTCTTGTGGAGTTCATTGTGGGGATGTTGCACCACCTGCACAGTCTTGTGGTGTTCAATGAGGGAATGTTGCACCACCTGCACAGTCTTATGGTGTTCATTGTGGGGATGTTGCACCACCTGCACAGTCTTGTGGTGTTCATTGTGGGGAAGATGCACCACCTGCACAGTCTTGTGGTGTTCACTGAGGGAATGTTGCACCACCTGCACAGATTTGTGCTGTTCATTATGGGCATGTTGCACCACCTACACAGTCTTGTGCTGTTCATTATGGGCATGTTGCACCACCTGCACAGTCTTGTGGTGTTCATTATGGGCATGTTGCACCACCTGCACAGTTTTGTGCTGTTCATTATGGGCATGTTGCACCACCTGCACAGTCTTGTGCTGTTCATTATGGGCATGTTGCACCACCTGCACAGTCTTGTGCTGTTCATTATGGGCATGTTGCACCACCTGCACAGTCTTGTGCTGTTCATTATGGGCGTGTTGCACCACCTGCACAGTCTTGTGCTGTTCATTATGGGCATGTTGCACCACCTGCACAGTCTTGTGGTGTTCACTGAGGGAATGTTGCACCACCTGCACAGTTTTGTGCTGTTCATTATGGGCATGTTGCACCACCTGCACAGTCTTGTGCTGTTCATTATGGGCATGTTGCACCACCTGCACAGTCTTGTGTTGTTCATTATGGGCATGTTGCACCACCTGCACAGTCTTGTGCTGTTCATTACGGGCATGTTGCACCACCTGCACAGTCTTGTGCTGTTCATTATGGGCATGTTGCACCACCTGCACAGTCTTGTGCTGTTCATTATGGGCGTGTTGCACCACCTGCACAGTCTTGTGCTGTTCATTATGGGCATGTTGCACCACCTGCACAGTCTTGTGGTGTTCACTGAGGGAATGTTGCACCACCTGCACAGTTTTGTGCTGTTCATTATGGGCATGTTGCACCACCTGCACAGTTTTGTGCTGTTCATTATGGGCATGTTGCACCACCTGCACAGTCTTGTGCTGTTCATTATGGGCATGTTGCACCACCTGCACAGTCTTGTGCTGTTCATTATGGGCATGTTGCACCACCTGCACAGTCTTGTGCTGTTCATTATGGGCATGTTGCACCACCTGCACAGTCTTGTGCTGTTCATTATGGGCATGTTGCACCACCTGCACAGTCTTGTGCTGTTCATTATGGGCATGTTGCACCACCTGCACAGTCTTGTGCTGTTCATTATGGGCATGTTGCACCACCTGCACAGTCTTGTGCTGTTCATTATGGGCATGTTGCACCACCTGCACAGTCTTGTGCTGTTCATTATGGGCATGTTGCACCACCTGCACAGTCTTGTGCTGTTCATTATGGGCATGTTGCACCACCTGCACAGTCTTGTGCTGTTCATTATGGGCATGTTGCACCACCTGCACAGTCTTGTGCTGTTCATTATGGGCATGTTGCACCACCTGCACAGTTTTGTGCTGTTCATTATGGGCATGTTGCTCCACCTGCACAGTCTTGTGCTGTTCATTATGGGCATGTTGCACCACCTGCACAGTCTTGTGCTGTTCATTATGGGCATGTTGCACCACCTGCACAGTCTTGTGCTGTTCATTATGGGCATGTTGCACCACCTGCACAGTCTTGTGCTGTTCATTATGGGCATGTTGCACCACCTGCACAGTTTTGTGCTGTTCATTATGGGCATGTTGCTCCACCTGCACAGTCTTGTGCTGTTCATTATGGGCATGTTGCACCACCTGCACAGTCTTGTGCTGTTCATTATGGGCATGTTGCACCACCTGCACAGTCTTGTGCTGTTCATTATGGGCATGTTGCTCCACCTGCACAGTCTTGTGCTGTTCATTATGGGCATGTTGCACCACGTGCACAGTCTTGTGCTGTTCATTATGGGCATGTTGCACCACCTGCACAGTCTTGTGCTGTTCATTATGGGCATGTTGCTCCACCTGCACAGTCTTGTGCTGTTCATTATGGGCATGTTGCACCACCTGCACAGTCTTGTGCTGTTCATTATGGGCATGTTGCACCACCTGCACAGTCTTGTGCTGTTCATTATGGGCATGTTGCACCACCTGCACAGTCTTGTGCTGTTCATTATGGGCATGTTGCTCCACCTGCACAGTCTTGTGCTGTTCATTATGGGCATGTTGCACCACCTGCACAGTCTTGTGCTGTTCATTATGGGCATGTTGCACCACCTGCACAGTCTTGTGCTGTTCATTATGGGCATGTTGCTCCACCTGCACAGTCTTGTGCTGTTCATTATGGGCATGTTGCACCACCTGCACAGTCTTGTGCTGTTCATTATGGGCATGTTGCACCACCTGCACAGTCTTGTGCTGTTCATTATGGGCATGTTGCACCACCTGCACAGTCTTGTGCTGTTCATTATGGGCATGTTGCTCCACCTGCACAGTCTTGTGCTGTTCATTATGGGCATGTTGCACCACCTGCACAGTCTTGTGCTGTTCATTATGGGCATGTTGCACCACCTGCACAGTCTTGTGCTGTTCATTATGGGCATGTTGCTCCACCTGCACAGTCTTGTGCTGTTCATTATGGGCATGTTGCACCACCTGCACAGTCTTGTGCTGTTCATTATGGGCATGTTGCACCACCTGCACAGTCTTGTGCTGTTCATTATGGGCATGTTGCTCCACCTGCACAGTCTTGTGCTGTTCATTATGGGCATGTTGCACCACCTGCACAGTCTTGTGCTGTTCATTATGGGCATGTTGCACCACCTGCACAGTCTTGTGCTGTTCATTATGGGCATGTTGCACCACCTGCACAGTCTTGTGCTGTTCATTATGGGCATGTTGCTCCACCTGCACAGTCTTGTGCTGTTCATTATGGGCATGTTGCACCACCTGCACAGTCTTGTGCTGTTCATTATGGGCATGTTGCACCACCTGCACAGTCTTGTGCTGTTCATTATGGGCATGTTGCACCACCTGCACAGTCTTGTGCTGTTCATTATGGGCATGTTGCTCCACCTGCACAGTCTTGTGCTGTTCATTATGGGCATGTTGCACCACCTGCACAGTCTTGTGCTGTTCATTATGGGCATGTTGCTCCACCTGCACAGTCTTGTGCTGTTCATTATGGGCATGTTGCACCACCTGCACAGTCTTGTGCTGTTCATTATGGGCATGTTGCACCACCTGCACAGTCTTGTGCTGTTCATTATGGGCATGTTGCACCACCTGCACAGTCTTGTGCTGTTCATTATGGGCGTGTTGCACCACCTGCACAGTCTTGTGCTGTTCATTATGGGCATGTTGCACCACCTGCACAGTCTTGTGGTGTTCACTGAGGGAATGTTGCACCACCTGCACAGTTTTGTGCTGTTCATTATGGGCATGTTGCACCACCTGCACAGTTTTGTGCTGTTCATTATGGGCATGTTGCACCACCTGCACAGTCTTGTGCTGTTCATTATGGGCATGTTGCTCCACCTACACAGTCTTGTGCTGTTCATTATGGGCATGTTGCACCACCTGCACAGTCTTGTGCTGTTCATTATGGGCATGTTGCACCACCTGCACAGTCTTGTGCTGTTCATTATGGGCATGTTGCACCACCTGCACAGTCTTGTGCTGTTCATTATGGGCATGTTGCACCACCTGCACAGTCTTGTGCTGTTCATTATGGGCATGTTGCTCCACCTGCACAGTCTTGTGCTGTTCATTATGGGCATGTTGCACCACCTGCACAGTCTTGTGCTGTTCATTATGGGCATGTTGCACCACCTGCACAGTCTTGTGCTGTTCATTATGGGCATGTTGCACCACCTGCACAGTCTTGTGCTGTTCATTATGGGCATGTTGCACCACCTGCACAGTCTTGTGCTGTTCATTATGGGCATGTTGCACCACCTGCACAGTCTTGTGCTGTTCATTATGGGCATGTTGCACCACCTGCACAGTCTTGTGCTGTTCATTATGGGCATGTTGCACCACCTGCACAGTCTTGTGCTGTTCATTATGGGCATGTTGCACCACCTGCACAGTCTTGTGTTGTTCATTATGGGCATGTTGCTCCACCTGCACAGTCTTGTGCTGTTCATTATGGGCATGTTGCACCACCTGCACAGTCCTGTGCTGTTCATTATGGGCATGTTGCACCACCTGCACAGTCTTGTGCTGTTCATTATGGGCATGTTGCACCACCTGCACAGTCTTGTGCTGTTCATTATGGGCATGTTGCTCCACCTGCACAGTCTTGTGCTGTTCATTATGGGCATGTTGCACCACCTGCACAGTCTTGTGCTGTTCATTATGGGCATGTTGCACCACCTGCACAGTCTTGTGCTGTTCATTATGGGCATGTTGCACCACCTGCACAGTCTTGTGCTGTTCATTATGGGCATGTTGCACCACCTGCACAGTCTTGTGGTGTTCATTATGGGCATGTTGCACCACCTGCACAGTCTTGTGCTGTTCATTATGGGCATGTTGCACCACCTGCACAGTCTTGTGGTGTTCACTGAGGGAATGTTGCACCACCTGCACAGTTTTGTGCTGTTCATTATGGGCATGTTGCACCACCTGCACAGTTTTGTGCTGTTCATTATGGGCATGTTGCACCACCTGCACAGTCTTGTGGTGTTCACTGAGGGAATGTTGCACCACCTGCACAGTCATGTTGCACCACCTGCACAGTCTTGTGGTGTTCACTGAGGGCATGTTGCACCACCTGCACAGTCTTGTGCTGTTCATTATGGGCATGTTGCACCACCTGCACAGTCATGTTGCACCACCTGCACAGTCATGTTGCACCACCTGCACAGTCTTGTGGTGTTCACTGAGGGCATGTTGCACCACCTGCACAGTCATGTTGCACCACCTGCACAGTCTTGTGCTGTTCATTATGGGCTTGTTGCACCACCTGCACAGTCATGTTGCACCACCTGCACAGTCATGTTGCACCACCTGCACAGTCATGTTGCACCACCTGCACAGTCATGTTGCACCACCTGCACAGTCATGTTGCACCACCTGCACAGTCTTGTGCTGTTCATTATGGGCTTGTTGCACCACGTGCACAGTCATGTTGCACCACCTGCACAGTCATGTTGCACCACCTGCACAGTCACGTTGCACCACCTGCACAGTCATGTTGCACCACCTGCACAGTCATGTTTCACCACCTGCACAGTCTTGTGGTGTTCACTGAGGGCATGTTGCACCACCTGCACAGTCATGTTGCACCACCTGCACAGTCTTGTGCTGTTCATTATGGGCTTGTTGCACCACCTGCACAGTCATGTTGCACCACCTGCACAGTCATGTTGCACCACCTGCACAGTCATGTTGCACCACCTGCACAGTCATGTTGCATCACCTGCACAGTCATGTTGCACCACCTGCACAGTCATGTTGCACCACCTGCACAGTCATGTTGCACCACCTGCACAGTCATGTTGCACCACCTGCACAGTATTGTGGTGTCAGTACTTCTAGGATCTTCCAAAATGAAAATTATGAAGTATGTTTCTGTGGTGAAGCAAGTCTTCCATATTATACCCATGTAAGATCACTTATATTTACTTAAACAAATATCTTATTGTATATACAGTGTAACATTGTTCACTACCACTTGGTGTAATATACAGTGTAACATTGTTCACTACCACTTGGTGTAATATACAGTGTAACATTGTTCACTACCACTTGGTGTAATATACAGTGTAACATTGTTCACTACCACTTGGTGTAATATACAGTGTAACATTGTTCACTACCACTTGGTGTAATATACAGTGTAACATTGTTCACTACCACTTGGTGTAATATACAGTGTAACATTGTTCACTACCACTTGGTGTAATATACAGTGTAACATTGTTCACTACCACTTGGTGTAATATACAGTGTAACATTGTTCACTACCACTTGGTGTAATATACAGTGTAACATTGTTCACTACCACTTGGTGTAATACAGAATGTAACATTGTTCACTACCACTTGGTGTAATACAGAGTGTAACATTGTTCACTACCACTTGGTGTAATACAGAGTGTAACATTGTTCACTACCACTTGGTGTAATACAGAGTGTAACATTGTTCACTACCACTTGGTGTAATACAGAGTGTAACTCCTCTCTTAGTGCGGAGTCCTCATTGGCTTCTTCTTGAGAGCTCTTCGCATCTCCAGCCCTTGTTTTCTAGAAGAAGAATGCACTTACATAACACAAACCTTTACACGTCTTCAGTTCCCGTCTTTCTTCATCCGAGATTGCAGACTCAAGGCACAAACTATCCTCAACAAACCGCCCATGGAACAGCCCCCTAAACAGTTCGTAGTACTCTCATGTGGCGATGTTGCCACGAATACTCGCCGGGCACTTGCTATGATTAACATCAACGTTTCCACCATAAACACATCATCTATCAAAGACCTCACTACGAAACGCAGCCCCACACCTCTAACTTCTACAGCAGGCGTCTACACTATCCCCTGTGGGTTCTGTCCCAAGAAATATGTAGGCGAGACAGGCAGAGATCTTGCAGTCCGCCTGAATGAGCATCGAAATGCCTCTAACAGAGACGATGTAAGGTACGCCTGTGTCCTCCACAGAGACTCCACGGGGCATTTGATGAACTGGAACGAGGCACAACTCGTTCTCACCGAACCAGACCTCAGACGCCGACGGTGCCTAGAAGCCTCACTAATCGCCGTCACCGACACTAGAACGCAACACTGGAAACTACAAAATTTCAAAAACATTGGCATACATGATACTTAAGCAGCACCAACCCAACAACACAGGAGTCACATGATTTCATCGTCTACCCGTCCTCATCATAGGTAGAGGTTGTTTTGATAAGGACCTGCCTCGCATGGGCCAGTAGGCCTTCTACAGTGTTCCTCCATTCTTATGTTCTTATGACATTCTTCAGGTCACGTGCGTCACATCTCACTCTCCGCCTATATATATAATGTCTCTCTACCTCTGTATGTTAGAAGTGATCAAGGTCCCAGGACCGAAACGTTTTCTAATAAATATGTTATAGTGTTTGCTTACGTGTCTTTCTAAA
The DNA here is from genome assembly GCF_038502225.1 of Cherax quadricarinatus. Classification (NCBI taxonomy): domain Eukaryota; kingdom Metazoa; phylum Arthropoda; class Malacostraca; order Decapoda; family Parastacidae; genus Cherax; species Cherax quadricarinatus. The sequence goes on along the minus strand of NC_091351.1, from coordinate 26,692,336 downwards.
CCAACTTGTCGGTATTTATTACCAAGGTTTATACCAATACAGAGTGTAACATTGTTCACTACCACTTGGTATAATACGGAGTGTAACAATGTTCACTACCACTTGGTATAATACGGAGTGTAACATTGTTCACTACCACTTGGTGTAATATACAATGTAACATTATTCACTACCACTTGGTGTAATATACAGTGTAGCATTGTTCACTACCACTTGGTGTAATATACAGTGTAGCATTGTTCACTACCACTTGGTGTAATATACAGTGTAGCATTGTTCACTACCACTTCGTGTAATATAAAGTGTAACCAACAAGAAATGACACAATACCGTGACCGGAACAATAAACAAATAACCCGCACATAGAAGAGAGGACCTTACCACTACGTTTCGGTCTGACTTGGACCATTTACAAAGCCACACTAACGAAAAGGAGAGCAGGATAGGTATATATAGACAGGAGGTGGTAGTAGTAGTAGTAGTGGTAGTTGTGGAGGGAAGGAAGTAGCAGTTGGGAGGTAGTAAGAGTAGGAGGAGCCAGTCAAATACTAGGAAAGAGGAGCACTGCAAGGAGCTAGGTGCCCACAGAGGGTAAGAGCAAGGACACAGAGGGGGGAAGACAAATGAATAAATAAAAAAGGAACAAATACACAGGGCAGAAGAAAGACAACCCAAAGAAGAAAAGGGAAAGAGGAAAGGGGAAGAGGTAGAAGATAAAAGGAAGAATCAGGTTAGGTCACGTGTGTTCTGATGTTTGGAGCATTTTACAATGCAGTGGGAGAGGAAGGCATCTACAGAGACGAAGCCACGACTAAGATTCATACAATCAAAGTTGTGTATTACTGAGAACTCAACCAGACGGCGACTGTTAAAGTCTGAAGTAGGGAAGACAGTTTTAGCAGAAGACCAGTCAATAGGATGGCTGTGATCTCTGACGTGACAGAAAAGAGCATTGTTTGTGCTCCCTAAGTCTGTCAGAAAGAGATCGACCAGTTTCTCCAAAGTATTGAAGAGGAGTTGAGGAACAAGAAATAGAGTAGACACCAGGAGCATCTGTAGAGGGAGGAGAGGTATGAACTAGATTAGTGCGAAGAGTGTTAGCCTGGCGGAAAGTAAGTTTGATGTCTAAGGAAGAGAGTTGTTGAGATTAGAAAGACCGGAAATGTAGGGAAGGCAGAGGACAGAAGAGTTCCCAGGAGTAGAGAGTTTGGGAGAGAAGAAACTACGTTTAGCTCGTGAGAGGGCAGAGTCCATGAAATGGGAAGGGTAGCCAAGACGGGAAAATGAATTATAAAGAGTGGAAATTTCTGATTGAAGGAACTGAGGATCACAAATGTGGAGAGCACAGAGAAAGAGGGAGATAAGAACACTTTTCTTGACAGGGGAAGCATGATAAGAAAAGTAGTGAATGTACATGCCACTGTGCATAGGCTTGCGGCACATGGAAAAGGCAAAACCTGTATCTGAGCGGTGGATATGAATATCAAGAAAAGGAAGCAAGGAGTTAGATTCCCATTCAGCTTTAAACTTAATGGAAGGGGCAAGATTATTAAGAGCTTCAAGAAAAGGTTGGAAGAGACAAGAGTCATGAGGCTAACAGGGTAAAAATCAAACCAGCGAGTGGGACAGTCAATGACTCGTCCAAGCTAGCACTTGCAGCGGTCGTCAGTGGAAGATTGCAAGTCAAATGTAATGCGATACTATCGCTCAAGTGCCCTGTGAAGCATTGAAGTGTTTTTTCTCTTTCCTGTAAATATTTATCAATAAGATACCTCAAACAACAACTGAGAAAAGACTGAAAAAGGACTGATTTACTGAAAATGCCCTTAGGCAGGTTGTTTTTCCTATATGGGACGACGTAAGGTTGTTTGGACACTTGGTGCCGAGAGAACAATGCTAATACGAATTTCTAAAGGTATAATGTCCTTTAAATGTCTTATCTTTATTTCACAAAAAAAAAAAAAAATTTGTTAGTTCTTGGAATGTTGCAAAATATCTGCCCTTTACTCCCACATAAATCCCAAAATATTTGGAATATTTCCAAAAATGGTCCATCAGTAATTAGAGAAATCGTTATTTTACAATTTCTGTGAATATTATTCCACTTAATTAAGTAATAAAGGAGAAGTAAAGCGAAATAAGTGAATAAGTTACTTCCGAGATATTGGCCAGGAGCGCCGGCGGTCCGCCGTCTCAAAAAAAAAAAAAAAATCGCGAAAATCGCGTTTATTTAGGTGTATTTCTTAGTAAACTGATGTTCTAGTGCAGTTATCCGCTTCAAAACACCGTTTTCTCTTACTCAAAGACGACGTGGAGAGGAGTAACTCATTTATATTGAAATATTTCTGGTGGACTCGCCATATTATGGCCTATTTTATTCAGTCTAGAGTATATAACATGTTTGTATGTTATTTGTAATGTTTATTATATCATATTAGATAAATTCTGATAGATAAATATGCCGTAGAGTTGATATATAAGCTGATATAAGCGTAATAATGAAGTAATTTCTCCTGGCTCTCTCTGGAGCGAGAATACTGCCGAGTAAACCATACCCCCGGTCGGGATTGAACCCGCGGTCATAGAGTCTCAAAACTCCAGCCCGTCGCGTTAGCCACTAGACCAGCTAGCCACAATAAGATTCATCTAACTAGGTATATTTCTACACCATAGGAAGGTTAGCACAGGCTAGTTGGATGAATCTTATTGTGGCTAGCTGGTCTAGTGGCTAATGCGACGGGCTGGAGTTTTGAGACTCTATGACCACGGGTTCAATCCCGGCCGGGGGTATGGTTTGTTTGCAATCGTGTCATTACGATTTCTTGAGTCATGTTGACGGCAGTGAAGGGACTTGAGCTAGAGTTCGTCACGGCCACGCTAGCTGGAGATTCGTCTGTAAAAACTTGCATTTGTGGTCACAGAGGTGCCTGTGCTAACCTTCCTATGGTGTAGAAATATACCTAGTTGGATGAATCTTATTGTGGCTAGCTGGTCTAGTGGCTAACGCGACGGGCTGGAGTTTTGAGACTCTATGACCGCGGGTTCAATCCCGGCCGGGGGTATGGTTTGTTTGCAATCGTGTCATTACGATTTCTTGAGTCATACTGCCGAGTGTTCTCGGATGGTTCCTGATTGGCTAGAAGTCTATGGATAAGCTCTGCCTATTATTTTATGATGCCAAATAGTCAGTTATTATATTAGAAAGAATAATACAAGAAAAAGCGATAAAAAACAAGGAATAAAATCCAAAAAATATATGGGCTGTGAGCAGACGAGCTACCCACACTGCCGTCACCATACCTGATATAAATGACTATAATTTCTTGTAGAAACGTCGTAGAACATTGATTCTTGTACCATTGCATTGCCACAGAGTTAAGCTATTTTTCTATATGAATAGCTCAATTTCCATAATTTTTCGAATTTTTTTTGAGAGCACGCGAAAAATTGGATCACAGCGTCCTCAAGAGGCCTTCGTTGTCGTCTGTTCTGACGACACCGAGGCCGAGAAGCTACTTACCACTACTGCTACAACCACTCTACGAGACCAGGGCTTTCTTGTCTTGACTTTCCCAGCTCTCAGGGCCAGGAGAACTGTGTTCCTCAAGCGACTCGACAGACTCATCACTCCACAGGATACTGAAGAGATCAAGTTGACCATTGAAGCGCAGAACCGCTGGGCCAAGGTGGAATTCAACACTAAAATACCCAATGCCGAAGGTCACCTTCAGCGACGTTAACATGGCAGCCAGAGCTCTTGCTGAGGGCCTGGCTATTTACTACTTCCACATCAACCCAGCCTTAATCGAAGCAGAAAAATATCAACAAATTCTACAGTGCTATAACTGTTACTCATTCTTACATACCACCAAAGACTGCCCTGCCAAGGGCAAGAAGTTCTGCTCCACCTGTGGCCTTGAGGGTCATGACTTCAAGAACTGCTCTGCTGCCTCACCTCCTAAATGCTTGAACTGCAAGAATGACCACCATACTCTTGCTGCCAAATGCCCAACCAGAAGAGATATACTAAAGAAACAACTCCAACAACAAAAGAATCCCAACCCACAAGTAACCACATATGCAGCTATCACCAAGCTTCAAGCAGACACTACCAAGATCCTACACACCACGCAAGCTGCCTCCACCACTTCCCTGCCAGCCCCTGCTGGTGACTCCACCAAGATCCTTTACTGCATCATGTATGCTCATGTGCAGAATGTAGCTGAACCTGGTTCCTTCAACACCGCCATCAACAAACTCTTCAAGCTCAACAATATGCCTAGTTTTACATTCCCTGCATCCCCACCCTCCAATGAGATCATAAAATCCACTGCTAATGTCGCCAACATTACCGTTGCTACACGGCTACCACAACCTCCACTCGACACAGAGATAGACCAATCAGAGACCACTGAGACGTCGGCAAAACCCACCAATGAGAGTCCACCACCACCAGCTTCCCCCACTACCGCAACTGACCAATCAGAAGCCTCGCCTCGTCCAGCTCAGCCACCACCACCAACCCCACCGATCCTCACCTACAATGGAGTCACGTTCTACACCACGAAACAATACAGCAAAGCTATGCCCTTCTCAGAACTTAGCCAACGACTCCAGACAACACTGCAAAGTTCACCTGTCACGAAAACCCACCTGCTACCCTAGAAGCCATACTCTAACACCTCAACAATAAATTATACTCCATCTCCAAAATGAACGTACTGCACCTCTCAAGAACAAGATTCAATGCAATCTGCAAATGCTCCAACAACTGTTCAACTGCCTAATCACCACCTACCAACAGTTAAAGTCCACCAGCACTTTGCTATTTAGCTAAAGCTGGGGTGTAGCTCCAATCGACCTTGTTTTTCCAGTCACCACTGCCCTTCCAGCCGTCTCCTGCCTGAAACCTAAAGCCCAACCAAACACGCAGCCTAAACACCTCACACCGACACAACTCCCTGCAGTATCTCTGCCCAACTTGCCCAGAATGGACGGGCCACTCACCTTTATTACCCTTCCTCCTCCATTATCCCAACCCCTTCCCATATTTCCATCCTACTGCACTCTTCTTCCTTCCCCATCTTACCGACGCTCAGGTCAATTCCAGTTCCAGTTCCATGAGGTCACAGAGCATCGTAGGAATGAGCTTTGCTTTCTGTGTGACTGTCTTGCTGGACAAGTTTGGCCCCCTTCCTTCTCCCATTTTCTGAAACCCAACCCTCTGAGAACTCCCTTTTCTGATCATGCCCGTCTCCTATTTCAACAGCTCATCCTTTCTACGAAGTCTCAGGTTGAAGATGCCTTCATTACTCTCCGTCAGCATCACAAGATCTCTGCAACCTTCTCTCTACCATTGCTTTTGACATTGCTCGCCTGAATTCACAAATTCATTCCTCTAAACTATAGAATAAACTTCAACATCTCATCTCAGCTAGCCCTTGGTCTAAATTCTCCCTCACTGACTGTGTCTCACTCTTTCTGTCTCACTCTTTCAGTATGAGCTTGAACTTCTTGGTTTTGGTCTTTTCTTTGCCACTTCGCCCACCCCTTGCGCTGGTATTGCCCTGATTAGCTCTTTTGATTCCTTTCGTCAGTCTCGCTCCCGTAATCTTCCTGACTTGTCCACTTTTCGTGGCGCTCTCCTTCCTGCTCTTGATAGTCTGTTTTGCAAGAACCACTACCTTCTGCGCCATTACCAAATTTGCCCTTTCTTCTCTCAAATCCAACACCAACATTGTCATACTATCTTCTGACAAAGGTAATTCGGTAGTTGTCCTTGATCACGAGAATTGCCCCTGACTCACATACCTTCACTCCTCTCGTTTCCAACCCTCTTGATCGCATCAAGAGAACTTTTAACAAGAAACTAAGGACTCTCTCTGACCTCTGTCCACTTGACTTTGACCTTGTTCAACGTTTTCGTGTCATTTGTCCCTCTCTGCCCTATTTCTATGGCATTTCCAAAACCCATAAACCTGATATTCCTCTACGTCCTATCATATCCTCTAGAAGTTCTGTCTCTTATTCTCTTGCTTCTTGGCTAGCCAAAACCCTCACTCCCTTTCTTGGTACTTTTTCTCCTGCCCACCTCTGTCACTCTCAGGACTTCATTGAATGGGTTCGCTCTCTCCTGCCCTGTAAGATGCATAGTCTTGATGTTGAGTCCCTTTTCACTAATGTCCCTCTTGATGATGTCGTTGATTTTCTTAGAGAGAAGGCCCATGATGGGTTTCTTCATCTCCCTATACCTATTGATGACTTTCTTGATCTTATCCGCCTCTGTGTGGACTCTAATTCCTTTTCCTTCCAAGGTAAACATTAATCTCAAACCTTCGGTGTTGTGGAAAATTTGTGGAAAATTACATTTACCTAGATATATCTCATTAGATACATACCAGTAAATGGTAACAAAGGTAATTATTATTTATCAAAGTTACAGAGACAAGTAGGAATTTTAGGACACCTAGGTCACAAGAAATGTCCCCCTTCGTTACCTACCATAATCTATCTCTCCACAAGTTTCTCTAGACCTATATTAATTGCAAATGAAATATGCATCACCAGGAATTCTAGTAAACATTATTATAAATATATGGACTGTATGTTAAAATTAATAATGATTACATATACACATTTATATAACATAACGAGAATTTATAATCATAACACTCACCAATTTGTCTGGAGAATGCAGATGTAATATATACAGACTTTGCAAAAGCCTTCGACAAGTGTGACCATGGCGTAATAGCGCACAAAATGCGCGCTAAAGGAATAACAGGAAAAGTCGGTCGATGGATCTATAATTTCCTCACTAACAGAACACAGAGAGTAGTCGTCAACAGAGTAAAGTCCGAGGCAGCTACGGTGAAAAGCTCTGTTCCACAAGGCACAGTACTAGCTCCCATCTTGTTCCTCATCCTCATATCCGACATAGACAAGGATGTCAGCCACAGCACCGTGTCTTCCTTTGCAGATGACACCCGAATCTGCATGACAGTGTCTTCCATTGCAGACACTGCAAGGCTCCAGGCGGACATCAACCAAATCTTTCAGTGGGCTGCAGAAAACAATATGAAGTTCAACGATGAGAAATTTCAATTACTCAGATATGGTAAACATGAGGAAATTAAATCTTCATCAGAGTACAAAACAAATTCTGGCCACAAAATAGAGCGAAACACCAACGTCAAAGACCTGGGAGTGATTATGTCGGAGGATCTCACCTTCAAGGACCATAACATTGTATCAATCGCATCTGCTAGAAAAATGACAGGATGGATAATGAGAACCTTCAAAACTAGGGAGGCCAAGCCCATGATGACACTCTTCAGGTCACTTGTTCTATCTAGGCTGGAATATTGCTGCACTCTAACAGCACCTTTCAAGGCAGGTGAAATTGCCGACCTAGAAAATGTACAGAGAACTTTCACGGCGCGCATAACGGAGATAAAACACCTCAATTACTGGGAGCGCTTGAGGTTTCTAAACCTGTATTCCCTGGAACGCAGGAGGGAGAGATACATGATTATATACACCTGGAAAATCCTAGAGGGACTAGTACCGAACTTGCACACGAAAATCACTCACTACGAAAGCAAAAGACTTGGCAGACGATGCACCATCCCCCCAATGAAAAGCAGGGGTGTCACTAGCACGTTAAGAGACCATACAATAAGTGTCAGGGGCCCGAGACTGTTCAACTGCCTCCCAGCACACATAAGGGGGATTACCAACAGACCCCTGGCAGTCTTCAAGCTGGCACTGGACAAGCACCTAAAGTCAGTTCCTGATCAGCCGGGCTGTGGCTCGTACGTTGGTTTGCGTGCAGCCAGCAGCAACAGCCTGGTTGATCAGGCGCTGATCCACCAGGAGGCCTGGTCACAGACCGGGCCGCGGGGGCGTTGACCCCCGAAACTCTCTCCAGGTAAACTCCAGGTCTCCAGGTATCATGCTCAAAACTCCCCCTGTCTACATTAATGAAAATTTACTGGCCAGAACTAAACATAAATATAGACATCTTATCTGAGGTTCCTGGAGCTGTCCTGTCCTTCTGCTTAGTGCTCAAGTTATGCAGGAATGCACATCCAACAATTTCGGCTCCTATTTGAGAAGTTTTAAGCCCAATATAACCCCAACAGCGACGAAAATTAAGCACATTACATTAACGTGCTTGTACCACATTTCAAAAACGATGGCCTCTCCCCCCTGCTCGTCAGCACAAGCGCAGAGCCTCCCTGTCGGCTCCATTCTCTAAAATACACAATTAGAGCAATAGTACAGTATTAATCAGGTTTATTTACACAGCATAATTTTTGGGAAATTATTTTCCACACTGCGGCCGGGCGGAGGTCGTTGCTAAATGACTCAAATTACTCCATCCTTTAGGAGACATTTCCAGCCAGTTCTGGCTTGAGTTGCTGTTCTCCTAGTAGGTCTTACTACAATTTCATCTTCCGGCATCACTTGGTCAGCATTGCCTTCAATATCACTCGTGTCACTTTCCCTTAGACTTTCATTTACGTTTGATTGAATACCATTTAATTCCAAGGGAATCAATTTATTGATTGTGCATAAACTTTCCTGGTCATGACACAACACTTTGATATTCTGGACAGCACCTTGTGCATCTGGGAACAATGTCAATACTTTGCCCAGAGGCCACAATGTTCGATGTTGTTCAGTATCAATTAACACAATGTCACCTGGTTGAATGTTCTGTAAATTTACTGCCTCTGTCGCACCATGAAAGTGTTCACATAGTTTGAGAAGATATTCCTTATACCACACAATTAGACTAATGATCAATTACTTTATATAACTTTCTTTCGGATTATTTCTATAGACAGGGGCAGCTTCCAATTTCCTTCCACATAGGTGAGAAGGTGTTAATACATCTGCATCAGGTGTATCACTCATGTACGAGAGAGGCCTATTATTTATCCAATGCTCAGCCTCCACTAACACTGTACGGAATTCTTCCAAATTAATTCTCTTCTGGTGTAGTACTTTACGAAGACGCCTCTTCACTGTGCCTATCAGTCTTTCATACAGCCCCCCCTGCCAAGGGGCTCTAGGAGTAATAAATTTCAAGGTACACCCTCGTTGGATTAACAGAGATTGAACATTGTTACTACTATTTAATTCTATCAAGTGTTCCGCACCTGCTACAAAATTTGTGGCATTATCCGAAATCATCAATCTCGGACAGGATCTCCTAGCTGCAAATTTTCGAAACAGTTGTATAAACTGTTCTGCAGACAAGTTCTGTGCCACTTCTAAATGAACTGCCCTAGTAGCAGTACAAGTGAACAAGCATACATACACTTTCAGTGGAGCACCATCTGAAGTACCTGTTAAAATGATTGGACCACTATAGTCTACACCTGTTACATCAAATGGTTTCACTAATTGTACACGCTTCTTTGGCAATGGTGGAGGACCTGGGTACATATAGGATCTGGCATCCACACGGCGACATATTACACAAGATTTAATCACCCTTTTTACACTTTGCCGTCCTAGTGGGATCCAGAAAGTTTCCCTAATACAATTTAAGGTATCTTGTACCCCACCATGCATTACATTTTTATGGGCATTTAAAACAATTAAATATGTTAGATGATGAATTTTGGGCAGTAAGAAAGGGTGTTTAGCATAATCACCCAATTCATCATTTTGTAACCTACCTCTGCAACTAATTACATTGTTCTCTAAATACAGCCCCAATTTCTCTATTATGGAACCTTTCACATTTTTTCTTTCTATCATCAATTTAATTTCATTTCCATACATTTCTTCCTGTTCCCTCTTTATCCAATATTCAAGAGGATGTGAAAACTTATATGAGATATTCATCTTGTTTAGAAATTTAAACACCAACTTAGTTACATTGATTAGTTTAGGTAAAGAAGAATACCTTCTTATATCAATAGCTAAGGAAGGACAAACTATTGGAGCGGTGGACGCAGTAATTTCAACAGGAACAATATACGCCTTTTGTACAGGCCAACAGCTTTATTTGCCAACTAGCCCGGTCCATCAAACCTTGATGTGGAAAATACTGTATATATTTTCCAGAAATACAGTAGTTATATGTATATAGATGGCCATAATGTATTTAATAAAAATTATGTTATCAAAAATGGGAAGAAGCCTGCACAGAGGAGTCTTGCCATTGTTGTTTGAACTGGACATAACCGTTAGTGAATAATGGGAAGAATTTTTCGTGCTCTAGAGGTAAAATTGAGCTGACACCTCTCAAATAGTAGCCGAAATTGTTAGATGTGCATTCCTGCATAACTTGAGATATCATGCGACTGGACAAGACAGCTCCAGGAACCTCAGATAAGTTTGTTTATGTTTGTAACTCTGGCCAGTGTTATTTTCATGGATAGACAGTGAGGTTTTCTGAGTATGATACACCTTAATCTCCAGTCAAATTGGTGAGTGGTATTAAGATAAATTCTCCTTCTGTTATGTGTATGTGTATCTATAATCATTTTTTAATTTTAATATACAGTCCACAAATTTATATATTTACAAGAATTCCTGATGTATGTACATTTCGTTTGTAATTAATAGGTCCAGAGCAACTTGTGGATATGACAGTGGTAGGTATCGAAGGAGGAAATTTTTTGTGACCTAGGTGTCCCAAATTCCTACTTGTCTATGTAACTCTGATAAATAATAATTATCTTTGTTATCATTTACTGTTATGTACATAATGATACATTCAGATAAATGTAATTTTCCAAATTTAATTTGCCTGTTGGTTCTTCTTGAACCGGAGGTAATTAGTAAAGTCAATAATTAGTTAATTACTTAATAATTATGTGTGAAATGACAGAAGAAGGTGAATGTTAAGTTCACAAATTTACTTAATGTGTAGTGGATTATAATTATTGCAATATTAATTTGGATAAGCCAAGTCAAGTAAGACTAAAAATTATATTAATGTGTAATATTAATTTTGCTATGCCAAATTCTGGCAAGGATTTATATTAATTTGTATAACATTAATTTGATAAGACAACTCTGGCCAATATTTATGTCAGTGTATGTGTAATTGATAAGCCAAGTGTAGATAATTATATTAATATGTATAATATTAATTTTGCTATGCCAAATTCTGACAAGGATTTATATTAATTTGTATAATATTAATTTTTATAAGCCAAGTCTGGGTAAAGGTTTGTATTAATGTACATTTAAAATTTATATGATAATTTTCTTACATGTGTAATTACTAAGCTCAAGTGTAGCTAACATTATTAATGTGTATTTAAAATTAATATTACAATATTCTTACATGTAATTGCTAAGCTCAAGTAACTAGGATTTATTCAAAGGTAAGTTGTGTCAGTGTTGTGAGTTGTGGTCAGTGTTATTGATTGGGTTTAATTTAATACATTGCTTCATGGCTGAAATTGAGGAAATTAATATAGAAGACAAACATATGGAATATAGAGCAAAGAAAGCATCACTACAGGCTAGAAAGGGTCATGTAACCAAGGCATATAATAAATGTTTGGAATTAATGAATCAAGAAACTGTGAATACTGATGATTTAAAATTGTATTTAGATGCTTTAGGGAATAGATATGATTCATACAAATTATATTACAACAAATATGAAGGAGATTTATTAGTAAACTGTGTAGATGAGACTGAAGTAGATCTCATGATTAATCAGTATTATGAATTAGAAGAAAAGATTCTTTCTTGTAAAAGTCAGGCTTTGAATAAATTAAAATGTGTAAACCAGGCAGTTAACCAGTCTGCTCCAACAAATAAGATGTCTTTGCCAAAACTTCCAGAATTATGTTTACCTGTATTTAATCCTGGAGAAAATTGGGAGGAGTTTTGGTAAATTTTTAAAGCAGCTGTGCATGACAGGAGTGACCTAGCCTGTGTAACTAAATTATTTTACCTCAAAGGACAGGTAAGAAGAGATGCTCACATACTCATACAAGCCTTTCCCAATGTAGATGACTCTTACAAGGAAGCAGCTGACTTGCTGAAAGTCACTTATGGTAATACCGAACAAAGTAGGTTGGATCTAGTGAATATCATTGTTAATTTAAAATCTCCAGATCACACTTACAAAGGTTTACAGAAGTTTAGAGTTAAACTGGAGAGCACTCTCAAAACTTTAAGTAATAAATATAATCTGAAGGAATCAGGCTGGTTATTGAGTGCCATGGTACAGAATAAATTAAGCTGTAAAGCACTTGAATGGTTCTCGAACAAGTATCACAAGGGTTATTTTGGTCTGGAGGAAATAAGACTAGGTCTACAAGAATTAATTGTTGAGTTGCAGACCAGCCAACCAACTCATTTTGAAGATGCAACACATAATAACTCTGAGGTATCTGTCAAGTTTCACAAAGGGAAAAATTATCCCAATGTTAATAATCAAAATTCATTTCCTAAAAATAGTTGCATAGGTGCATATCAAGTAGCAGGAATCAGAAATAATGATTCTCCACAAGGTAAGAAGAATAAGTACCCTATTAAGAGTAGCCCAGTTAATAAGAAACCAGTCAAAGAAAAGAGAGATTGTCTTTTCTGCAAGGGTACTCATTTTTCTAAGAATTGCAATGCATACAATTCATGGAATGATAAAGTTGAAAGATTGGAGGAACTTGACAGATGTATCAGGTGTTTAGGTAATCACAATGTAAAGAATTGTCATGCCACATTAAACAACTGTTATGAATGTCACAAAGGAAGACACCATATAGTCATGTGTAAGGGTCTATATGACAAAGTTGATAATAATGATAATGTTGACAATCCTGACACAACAGTGGCTAATGGAAAAATTGCTGCTAATGTTAATAATGATGGTTTTGCTGAAGTAGCCTTACCTGTGTTACAGGTAAAAATTGATAATGAAAGGTATAAATAAAAAAATGTAACTGCATTATTAGACCAAGGATCCCAACGTACTTTCATTAAACGTAAATGACTTGATGGGATGAAAGTACAAATGGGCGATCCTACCACTCTAAAATTATCTGGTTTTCTCTCAGATAAAAGAGCTCAATTGTATGACACTGTTTATGTAACTGTCAGGTTGGGCAATGAGAAAAAACGTGTTAATGCAGTAATTGTAGATAGACTTCCAGAGAAAATATCTACAGGAGGACTTAGTAAAGCTACAGAAAGACTTTCACATAATGTAAATTTAGCACCTTCTGGTGTAAGTGATGATTCTGTAGGCCCAATAAATATTTTGATAGGTAGTGACTATTATGCCTCCTTTGTAAAGGGTATGGTAAAGAAATGTGGTGTCACCCTTTTAAAGACTGCAGGAGGCCATGTAATGTATGGTAGGATTCCTCGTAATAATAATTCATGACTAGAGGAAACTACAAATACCATAACTGTGTATTACGCATGAAATCGTGCCCCAGTATAATTCTTCCATAGAGGATGGTGTTGAGCCAGGGCATAAATTGTGGGAATTAGACAGCATTGGAATAAATGTAAATGAAGAAAGTCCAGATGATTCTTTTACTCAAGAACAATACCTGAGAGATGTAAAATTTGAATCTGGATAATACTGGGTACGACTTCCGTGGAGACTGAACCATCCAGAATTGCCCACTAATTACAGAATGGCATATGGACAGTTTAAAGCTCAGCTCCGTGAACTGAGTAAGACACCAGAATAATTAACTGCCTATAATGATATAATTGCTGAGCAGTTAATTAACAAATTTAAAGAAGAGGTACCTCCTGAGCAAGCCAAAATTTATGGTCACTATTTGCCACATCACGGAGTGAAGAAGGATTCTAAGACCACTCCTTTGAGAATTGTGTTTAATTGTAGTGCCAGGTGTAACAAAACTGTACCTAGTTTAAATGACTGTTTGATGACAGGTCCGTCATTGACGGAAAAATTAGGAGATATCTTATTAAATTTCAGGATGAAGAATTATGCCTTTACTGCTGACATAAGTAAAGCTTTCCTAAGAGTGGGTTTACAAGAGGCTGACTGAGATTGTACCCGCTTCTTATGGCCTGAGAATCCTAGTGACCCACTTAGCCCTCTGAAAACCTTTCGCTTTAGAAGCGTATTATTTGGTGCTACATCCAGTCCATTCCTACTTCAAGCGATGATAAATGCACACCTTAAACGTACGGGAAGTCCACTGAGTAAAGTAATGAACAAACAATTTTATGTGGACAATTTCCTGGGTGTGACGTCAACTGAAGAGGAACTGTTAATGACTTATGGAGAGGCTAATAAAATAATGCAAAGTGCAAATATGCCTCTGAGGGAATGGAATAGTAATTCATCCAAATTAAAGGACAAAATAAGTAAAGATTTCCCTGGAGATGCAGTGCCAAAATGTAGTAATGTATTGGGTTTAACTTGGGATACTGAGAGAGATTTGTTAATGTTAAAACCTAATAATTGCAGTATGCCCAATAAATTAACTAAGAGAGTTTTGCTTGCTGAAGTTTCCAAATGTTTTGATCCACTAGGTTTAGTGTCACCCCTTACTATAAGAGGGAAATTATTAATACAGGAAGCATGGAAACTTAAATGTGCTTGGGATGAAATTCTATCTGAGGAATTCATTATCAGGTGGGATGAATTAATTGATTATGAAAAAATTCCAATGTTAGAGTTCCCACGCCAGGTGGCCAACCCAAATGGGAAAAATGTACTCCACATTTTTTTGTGATGCTTCAAGATTGGCATATGGAGCAGTTGCTTTCCTTCAATGTAATAGTGTTATTTCTCTTGTTATGTCTAAGGCTAAAGTGTCTCCAATTAAATCATATACTTTACCTCATTTGGAATTAACAGCCATTTATGTAGGTGTTAAATTAGCTAATTATATAAGAAATAAGTTGCAGGAGATAAATATTAGCGACACTGTTATTTGGTCTGATAATGAGGTATCCTTACAATGGATTCGTAATGGAAACAGTAAAATTGTGTACATACAAAACAGAGTCGCTGAAATTAATCACAATGATAACAATGCTCTCACACTCATACTATGGTACCCTGCTGAAAAAGCCTGGTCCCAGCGACTTCCATATATTCCCCGATTACAATACAACTTTCTATAAATGGTCGCCACCAACACCCTTTTGCGCACCTCCAAATCCCCATTCCTTCTCATCGCCCAGGATACAAAAACAAAATCCGCAATTATATACGTGATTGCACGTTGCACAGGCGCCTCGACGCCTCCCACGTCCAAACTTAACGCCCTCAGTACTGATATCCCGCCTCCTCCCACTGTCCTCAGAACCTTACCCATCCATTCCCTGATACTCCCCAAATTATCACAAAAATACACTACATGAAACGCCGTCTCCTCATCCCCGCATACCCGACACACGCCCTCCACCATCAACCCTCTTTCCTTAAGTGCAGCACCCGACGGCAGCATACCATGGAGAAAACGGAAAAATACCTCTCGCACATTTGGATGCACGCGCATCAACCGTAATCTCTCCCATATATCCTTCCACGCATACATAGGGTAGATACTCTCAGCCTTCGCTACTACCTTCGCCCTTACAACACGCTCTAAAACACCCACTCGAACTTTAATAGGGTCCCGTACATGCAGCTGACTCGTAAGACTTGTGGTAAGACGAGTATGTGTGACTGTAGGGAACTTATGTACTGGGGGGTTGGATGAGTACTTTGTTTTATCATGAGATTGTGATGTAGGTCCTTTCATTTATTGATTAGTTGTGTAGGTTGTGAGTAACTGATATATTTATATATTTATCGTAATATTCTTCTTATTGTATTGTGCATTGGCAATATGTCACAGTAATATTATGTAAATAGTGTATACCTGAAGGGATTATGGATTTAATTATATTAGTGAACCTGCTACAGGGGCCACCTACATGTTATGTCGTTGTTGTTGTTCTTGTGTAAATAAGATTAAGATTGCCCATCTTTCTTAATGTTATGTTTTGTCACAAGCTATATTTTCTAGTATATTTGTGTAACCTCTTTGTGTCTGTTAATATTGTGTTTGTTATTTGCTATTGTACGTTCTGAGGGATTGTGTTTCAAAATGTGTTTATATTAAATGTATATCAACCCTTGTTTAAGGGGTTTTTATGTTAAGTTATGTATTGTATTTTAAATATAATATAAAAAAAAAATTACGTAGTAACGTATGGAGAATTCTGTTTGATGTGTCAGGGTCGCCATGACCTTCTTAATGTATTAAGCGTGAATGGTGGAAATATAAACACATATGCAGTATAATGTGATCCTTTATTGACAACGTTTCGCCCACACAGTGGGCTTTTTCAAGTCACAAACAGATCTGTTTGTGACTTGAAAAAGCTCACTGTGTGGGCGAAACGTAGTCAATAAAGGATCACATTGAACATTAAAATGGTATAAAATACCGACAGGTTGTTAGGTAAGACACATATGCAACAGTTAGGTATCTTTATTATGAAACGTTTCGCCTACACAGTAGGCTTCTTCAGTCAAGTACAGAAAAGTTGATAGAAGCAGAAGATACTTGAAGACGATGTAATCAGTCCATCACCCTTAAAGTTTTGAGGTGGTCAGTCCCTCAGTCTGGAGAAGAGCATTGTTCCATTGTATGAAACAATATGGAGATGAAGTGACAGAATGGAGCTTTTTATAGCGCCAAGAGGTGAGACGTAGGCCACTAGGAGAGGTAAGAACTCAGATGTTGAAAGGTCAGGTCCCTCTCAAATCCAGCCGCTCTCACTAGTGGAAGTTGTCGAAGTTGATTGCAGGTCTGTACCAAGATACCCTTGTGTTGCAGTGTCTGACAGATTGAACATTAAAATGGTATAAAATACCGACAGGTTGTTAGGTAAGACACATATGCAACAGTTAGGTATCTTTATTATGAAACGTTTCGCCTACACAGTAGGCTTCTTCAGTCAAGTACAGAAAAGTTGATAGAAGCAGAAGATACTTGAAGACGATGTAATCAGTCCATCACCCTTAAAGTTTTGAGGTGGTCAGTCCCTCAGTCTGGAGAAGAGCATTGTTCCATTGTATGAAACAATATGGAGATGAAGTGACAGAATGGAGCTTTTTATAGCGCCAAGAGGTGAGACGTAGGCCACTAGGAGAGGTAAGAACTCAGATGTTGAAAGGTCAGGTCCCTCTCAAATCCAGCCGCTCTCACTAGTGGAAGTTGTCGAAGTTGATTGCAGGTCTGTACCAAGATACCCTTGTGTTGCAGTGTCTGACAGATTGAACATTAAAATGGTATAAAATACCGACAGGTTGTTAGGTAAGACACATATGCAACAGTTAGGTATCTTTATTATGAAACGTTTCGCCTACACAGAAGAAGCCTACTGTGTAGGCGAAACGTTTCATAATAAAGATACCTAACTGTTGCATATGTGTCTTACCTAACAACCTGTCGGTATTTTATACCATTTTAATGTTCAATCTGTCAGACACTGCAACACAAGGGTATCTTGGTACAGACCTGCAATCAACTTCGACAACTTCCACTAGTGAGAGCGGCTGGATTTGAGAGGGACCTGACCTTTCAACATCTGAGTTCTTACCTCTCCTAGTGGCCTACGTCTCACCTCTTGGCGCTATAAAAAGCTCCATTCTGTCACTTCATCTCCATATTGTTTCATACAATGGAACAATGCTCTTCTCCAGACTGAGGGACTGACCACCTCAAAACTTTAAGGGTGATGGACTGATTACATCGTCTTCAAGTATCTTCTGCTTCTATCAACTTTTCTGTACTTGACTGAAGAAGCCTACTGTGTAGGCGAAACGTTTCATAATAAAGATACCTAACTGTTGCATATGTGTCTTACCTAACAACCTGTCGGTATTTTATACCATTTTAATGTTCAATCTGTCAGACACTGCAACACAAGGGTATCTTGGTACAGACCTGCAATCAACTTCGACAATTTCCACTAGTGAGAGCGGCTGGATTTGAGAGGGACCTGACCTTTCAACATCTGAGTTCTTACCTCTCCTAGTGGCCTACGTCTCACCTCTTGGCGCTATAAAAAGCTCCATTCTGTCACTTCATCTCCATATTGTTTCATACAATGGAACAATGCTCTTCTCCAGACTGAGGGACTGACCACCTCAAAACTTTAAGGGTGATGGACTGATTACATCGTCTTCAAGTATCTTCTGCTTCTATCAACTTTTCTGTACTTGACTGAAGAAGCCTACTGTGTAGGCGAAACGTTTCATAATAAAGATACCTAACTGTTGCATATGTGTCTTACCTAACAAAGGATCACATTATACTGTATATGTGTTTATATTTCCATTGTGTCGGTATTTTGTACCATTTATTTCCGAGTGTGAATGGTGTTAAGGTTGTAGGTGTAAGACCTTGCAGAGCTTCAGGGTTTATGTAGATTGTAAGTTAATAACCTTTATTGGGCATGTTTCATGTGCAATAATCGTATCGCAATTAAAGGTTTTTAAATTGTTTTGTTGTTTGTGTTTTGTGTTGGAGTTTAGCGAGTGTACTGACTTTATTTTAGCATTATATAATGTGCTCCTCCTGGTGATGAGGGATGGAAGGTTAATGACTTCCATAAATTTGTAATGACTCATTAAAGTTTTGTAATGGGGAGAGTATGGTTTAGTCTCTTTACTTTATATAATGTGCTCAGCCGGTGGAAGAGGGTCATTAATATTTATTAAGTATAAGTGGAGGCTTAAGATTTTCATTTTTTTCAATGATTAAAGAGGGATTGTAGTGAGGCGTATGTATGTTTTTAGGTAATTTGTATTGTATAGGGGGATAGTTTTGGGAAGAGCATATACTTGTTTTAATGAGATTATGATGTAGGTCATTCCTCTGATTGTCTACTGTGAAGATTGTGAACCTTTGCCATATGTCACAGTCGTATTATGTTAACTATATAAATCCAAAAGGTTTATATAGTTTATATTGTTTATATTGTAGTAGTATGTTATATGGAAAAAATTGTGAGTGTATATGGGTAACCTCTTTTATGTCAGTTACAATGTGTTGTTATAATTTGTTAGTGTATGTTGTGTAGGATTGAGGATCCTGCTGTACTTATTTTATATCTTTTTATTTAATATTAAGCTGTAAAGTTTTTTAAATAAAATATATAAAAAAAAAAATCTGGTGGTGGTGATTTAACCTGCCAAAGATACTTGTAACCCAGCCGGAGCCGGGCGGTAGTGACATCCAAGAGTCTGCTTATTTTGTTGGATGCACCATAGACATGTGGCTCCTCCTGCGTGATGGAATGATGATAGATGGACTGACTTGTGTCAATCTCCCTAAGTCTTAAGTCAATAAAGTTCAACTGAAGTTCTTCTCAAACTACTAACTGACAACCCAAAATTGTAATCTACTCCCTCTTTGAAAGCATACAGCTTAGCCAATTTATCAGTTCTATCATGCATCTGAAGACCAATGTGAGATGGAATCCACAGCATGTGCACTCCACTGTCCACAGTCTTACCATACCTGTGTCTGGCTTCTGACACAAGCATGCCACAATTTAAACTTAATGAGTTGAGAGCATTTATGGATGACAGAGAATCATTTACAATTAGAGTGTCAACCTTAGACACATGGACGCATTTGAGTGCAAGAAGTATGGCAAACAGTTCTGTTTGAAGGGTAGAGGCCCAGTTGTTGATACGTGCTCCAATTTCTTTATGAGAGCCATCACTCTGTATGACAACAGCAGCACTACCAGCTGCACCAGTGGACTGGTGAACAGAACCATCAACGTAAATAATTTGTGAAAGTGTGTTGTGTGTGACTAAGTTATCAATACAGCTTAAGGCATCATGTTTGGCTTCAAGACGAAGCTTTGGTTGTGATTTAAGAAGAGTTTTGGGGGGAAATGGAGGAATGGTAGTTTGGAATGGGGTAATATCCCATGGAGCAGGGAAGTGTCTCTGTTGCCTAACTTGACATAGATCATGTAGCTGGTTCATGCGGATGTCGGTTCCAGTTTTTTCGATCAATCTGGAAGGATGTTCACCAGTGCTGAGGAAAGTTTGGAGGGCTTCTGTGCAGGGATTTGGATGGGCTAACCTAAGTATATTGACCCCAATAAGGATATTTCTTTCAGTAACACGATCTCTAATGCTTGGAATATTAAGTTCTTTCCGCATATTTAAAATTTTGGCAGTGCGAGGGCATCCTAGGATGATCCTCATTGCTTCGTTTTGCAGTTTTTCCAGCCCTCCAAGCTTCCAGTCAGACACGAGTGCAAGTAGTGGCGCCGCATAATCAACCAATGATCTAATATAAGCAAGATACATCATTTTCACAATTTTAACATTAGCTCCATACCTGGGATGAAAACCTGCCACAACTCTAAGTGCTCTCAGCCTTTCTTTGTATTGGCGACAAAGTCTCGTTACGACAGGTCCAAGTAGTGGAACCTCAAAGCCTAGATACCTGTATCTGCTTACATATTCTAGAAGAGACCCATCATGCAACTGGATCTGACGAACTGTGCCTCTCTGTCGAGGAGGACGCCTGTTGAGTATCTTTGTTTTATCCCCTGAGATTATTAACCCCAGGTCCTGACACGAGGCTAGTACTTGATTAAGAATGTTTTGGGTGTTGGAGAATCCGGTGGTGTGAATCATTATATCATCAGCAAAACTAACCATATAATGATGGGGCTGGCTAGGCATAGCCAGAATATTGAAAAGGGTGGGACTAAGCACACCTCCCTGTGGGGTTCCTAATTCAAAGTCTTTAGTTACACTTCTATGTCCCTGGAACAACACAGACGACTTTCTGTTGGACAGGTAACCTTTAATCCAGCGGAGAAGCCGTTCTCCAACATCGATTCTGGCAAGTTCAGTAATGATTACATGTCGGTTAGCTACATCAAAAGCGGATTTAAGGTCAAGGAAGGTAGTGTATGAGCTGTCAGTGTGCAGTGAGAAAGGTGGTAATGCAATGATACACACTCCTTCCATGCATGAAGCCATCCAACCGAGGAGACAAGAATTGCTTAATTCTGTGTAAAAGACGATTAAGAATCATCCTTTCGAATGTTTTACACAAGCAGTTAGTAAGGGATATTGGGCGAAATGAGTTTTGTTGATTGAGCTTCGGAATGGGAATAATGAGGCTGTTGGTCCATGATTTAGGGAGCTCCCCAGTTACATAGCTCATGTTATATAATTCAAGTAATGGATTACCTGGTACTCGACACAGCAATCTGAGTATGCTGTAAGTAATACCATCCTCACCAGGCGATGTGGAGTTGTCCTTAGTTAGTGCTGCATCAAATTCATAATTAGTGAAAGGAACAGTATTCCATGACCTTCAATCATCGACCTTCCAGGCAAACCATACTGCATTTTCGAAACCACTCTCCCTACCACACATTTAAACTCATTACCCAAGACTTTAGCGAACAACTTATAATCAGCACATAACAGAGATATAGCACTGTACTCCTTGAGGGTGTGCTGCCCCTTACCCTTCTGGACCAACACTACAACTGCTGTTGCTTGCTTGTCCCCCATCACACCCTTCTCCTTCATCTGATTTAATAACCTACCCATGAAACCCCTTATCACCTCCCAATGTTGGAGATAAAATTCAGCCGGGAGACCGTCTGTTCCCGGTGCTTTGCCCTTCCTCATTCCCCTTAAAGCCATCTCTATTTCCTCTTCCGTTATTACCCCCCTAAAGCCTTCCTATCACTATTCCCTAAATTACATGTCACATACTCACACACCTTCTCTAAAGCCACATTCCCCACCCTCCCACTTGTCCAATACCCTTCATACCATTTATCAGCATACACACACATTCCTTTTGTAGTTCGTATCTCCTGACCCACCCTATAACCTCCCGCCATCTCATGTACTTCTAACCTCGGAATAGCTGTAACCTGCTTTCTTTGTTTTTGACGTCGCAACACACACGCTGATGGCTTGTCTCCCAAAAGCACCTCCTCTCCCCCTGCCTGCACCCTTACTGCTTGAAACCTTTCATTTTGTAATTCCCTCAGTCTCCCCTTGACTTCGACAATTTCATCCATAGGATAGCTTCCCCCCACAGACCCCTGCCCATAACAACCCCTTAACCTGTCCTCTAAATAATTTGAAAGTCCATGTTTTAAATCACTGATACGTTTGCTCACCCCCACATAATATTTCCTAATCCTTTCCTTGGCTACGCAATCCCACCATTGCACGACATCTTCCGCTCCCTGTGCCTCCTTGCTAAGCTCCTTCCACAGGACAGAAAATCCCTCTAACCCCTCCTCATCACTCAATGCACTTGTATTTAATTTCCAGCAACTCCTGTATATTTCCGCAAGCACTTCCTACCCAACCTCCACCAACACTGCTCTATGATCCGACCATGCTACTTCAACAGTTTTGAAAGATCGCTGTACAACCCCATGAGAAAGATACACTCTATCTAATCTCACTGCATACCCTCTCCTAATAAACCTATGCTCTGTCTCCCACGCCCCTCCCCCTTGAACGCATCCCGTAACCTAATATCCCTCATTATATCTCTTAGGGTCACCGAAACATAGCCTGCCCCTTTCAGTTCCACATCGGCCCTCCTAATAACGCAGTTCCAATCACCTCCTACTATTGCCACCTCCGGTAATGCACGGAAAAAAAAACACAAGGTCTTCACACACAAACTCCTGCTTCACCTGTACGTTATTCTCTGCAGGCGCATATACGCTAATAAGGGCCACATGTTTGCCCATCCACCAACCATCTACGCGCAACACCCTTCCCCCTCCCCCCTACTTCTCTGCAAAACAAACAGGCTCGCCTCCCTAATTAATATACCCACCCCTCCTTTCAAACGGGCAGATGGCAGGGGTTACCACCTGAAACCCCGCCACCTCCAACATCCTACCCTCCTTAAAATTATGTTCCTTAAGGAACACAACATGCACTCTAAATTTATTCAGAAACATTCTAAACCATTCTCTCTTTACACTATTACACAAACCATTAACGTTTACTGTCATACACCGGAGGCCTATTAAAGTTTCCACCCCTGCCTCCTCTCTTCACTCTTCTGATGGGCATCAGAACGTATGGGTCTACTTGTCACCTGCACACTTCCCTCTCTCTCCTCCCCTTCTTTCTGTGCCTCCTGTCGTGGCCACCAATACCTTCACCTTCTGCCCATATTTGCTTCCTGGCCACTGCACTGGCGTTAGGACATCATTTGAATCCGACACAGCGGCCCTCTTTCTTGTGACAATCATATCCTCCATAGCTTGGTCTGGGGATGCCTCACAATGTACCTCAACCTCCGCTGTACACTGTTGCAATTATCTCGGTGACACCACAGTCACGCTGTCACTCCCGGCGTCCGAATAGTTCTCCTGTTGCTGATACACCACAGCCGTCAACTCATCGTCTACCACCTTTCCAGGTGCAGCCACCTCCTCAGGTGGTGACAAGGACTTCAAAACCTCAGCTAATTCCTCCTCAATTTCCAACACTTCCTCCTGAACTTTTTGCTCATCTCGATCCTCTGGAAGTGTCTCTGGGCCAGGTAACTGGTCAAGGGCATCACCCTCTCCCCCAGCCTTATGCGCCTCATCCACTATCTCGCTCCATAGACGACCACGCCCTCCTTCACGTCGTTGAGCATCACCTGCTCCCTCCGGTGTAGAAGCTGATGTCTCCGTCTCTGGGCCAGGAGCTCGTTGCCTCTTCCCACACGCCACCGCTATGTGATCATATTCCCTACATAGTCGGCATGTACGTCTTTGCCCGGCGTACGACACCATGACCTGTGTCCTGAATTCCTTTAGGTACACGTAAGATGGTATGGGGTGTCGCAATGTAATTTTTAGGTTAAAAGTGCCCTCTGGCAGACCTGCGTAGACACCCATCACCCACTTACCATGCTGGGCCAAATGAACAGTTCCGTATTCCTCAAAAACTTTTCTGATGTCTGTCTCACCAGCCTCAAAGGGGACATTACGCAGTTTGATCCATGTATAATGTCTGGATACATCGATCATCCTCACACGAACAGCTGGTGTTGCATCAAGACTTACGTCCTGAAAACGGTTGACCAACAGCTCATAAACCGTTGCTGAGAGCAGTTTCACAAAAAATCTACGTGCTCCGTTCAATGCTACTCCGTACAACTCTCCATCCTGAATGCCATACGTATCTCTGATGATTTTAGGTAGTAATACCTGGGCTGAAACTGGCGTTATTGCCCACTGAGAAGTTCAACGCCGACAGTGTTAATCCTGCGTCTATAACTGAACGCCATGTTGGCTAATGGTAGTTCTCCTGGTCTGACGGCAGAGGCACGACAAGCACCACCTCACACTACTGCAGTCAGGGAACTGAAGAGTGTTTGCGCAGGAGGTCCACACGGCCTGAGAGCGATGCAGACAATCAACCAGATATAGACCAAACGAAATGTAAACTTTGCCAGATGGACTATTGTCACACCCTGCGTCATTATGTACTGGAGTGTGATAAAATTAACGAATTTAGAAACAACTCACTCAGAAATGTTCAAGAAATGGCAAAGTATTTTATCCACAGTTGTATATTACAGGCCATTCTGGAGAAATACCCTGACTTTGCTAGCTCTAAATAATGCATTACCATGTGTGTGTGTGTGTGTGTGTGTGTGTGTGTGTGTGTGTGTGTGTGTGTGTGTGTGTGTGTGTGTGTGTGTGTGGGTGTGCATGCTTGTGGGTATGCATATATCAGTACGCTCATGTGCATGTGTCTGTGCGTTCTCCCTCGTGTGTCTATGTGTGTGCACGTGTGCTCTTGTGGGTGTATGTGGCATGCAAAGAATACATAACCTTTATTCGGCGCATGTACACACCCTCATTTACAGGCTATCTCCCCCAACCAGCAAACCAGGTAACTAAGAATTGACGATGGGGCCCCGTCGTTCAACTAGTAACAAAGTTCCAGCCAATAATAAGATGGTTTTGGCAATTGCAGATTTTATGTGGGTACCACTCTCCTGTCTGCCCTTGTCATTCCCATTCTAGAGCTGGTTGAAGCACGGTCTGCTATCTTGTGGCTTCTATTCTGCCTTGCTTACCGTGGAGTGCACTAATACCTATCACTGTACATAGTGTATATAGTGTACATATTGCTGTTCTAAATTGGTGAAGGATAATGTAAGTCAAAACTTTTCTGCTGTGTTTATTTTGTTCCCTTTACACCCAGGATTACAGGCCATTTGGACTCCTGGGTTGTAATAGTGTATGACCCACTTAATATTTGTATTTATAACTCATTACAATTGTGACCAGGTGTGGACGTGTCAGTGGCTCATTACTTTGTAATTTGTTCATGACTGTAACCATGTATAGGAGTGAGGCTGATTCATTTCCTCTGTAACTTGCCATGATTGTGACCAGATCTACCTGGACTTCATTACCTTCATAACTACTTCAGCTATCATAACTTTGGAGTCCAGTCACTGGAACCATTATGTACCTTTGTAATCTTTTGACTACCGCCCACAGGATGGGGATGGGGTGCATAATAAAGATATTAAACTAAAAACTGAAAGTGTATGTTTGTTTGTTCACTTGTGCTGCTACTAGGGCCCATTATGTACCTTTGTAATCTTTTGACTACCGCCCACAGGATGGGTATGGGGTGCATAAAGATATTAAACTAAAGTGTGTGTGTGTGTGTGTGTGTGTGTGTGTGTGTGTGTGTGTGTGTGTGTGTGTGTGTGTGTGTGTGTGTGTGTGTGTGTGTGTGTGTGGTGTGTGTGACTCAACAATCAATATTTGCACCAATAACTCATTACAGTTGTGACCGGGTGTGGAAGTGTGAATTGCTCATTACTCTAAAATTTGTTCATGATTGTAGCCAAAGTATAAACGTAAGTAACCATTCTACAGAATTCATTACCTTTGTAACTTGTGAGCTCATTACCTTTGTACCTAGTTCAGCTATCAAAACTTTGGGGGCCCAGTCCCTGGACCCATTACGTACCTCTGTAATCTGTAAATACCTTTGTAACTTGTCATGATTGTGACCAGACTTACCTGGAGTTCATTACCTTTGTAAATTGTGAGTTCATTACCTTTGTAAATTGTGAGTTCATTACCTTTGTAAATTGTGAGTTCATTACCTCTGTAACTTGCTCAGCTATCAAAACTTTGGAGTCCAGTCCCTGGACCAATTATGTACCTCTGTAATCTTTTGACTACCGCCCACAGGATGGGTATGGGGTGCATAATAAACATATTAAACTAAAACAACTAGGGCAGTTCATTTAGAAGTGGCACAGAACTTGTCTGCAGAACAGTTTATACAGCCGTTTCGAAAATTTGCAGCTAGGAGATCCTGTCTGAGATTAATGATTTCGGATAATGCCACAAATTTTGTAGCAGGTGCTCAACATTTGATAGTTAAATAATAGTAATGATGTTCAATCTCTGTTAACCCAACAAGAGTGTACCTGGAAATTTATTACTCCTAGAGCCCCTTGGCAGGGGGGGCTGTACGAAAGACTTATAGGCACAGTGAAGCAGTGTCTCCATAAAGTACTACACCGGAAGAGAATTAATTTGGAAGATTTCCGTGCAGTGTTAGTGGAGGCGGAGAATCGTATAAATAATAGGCCTCTCTCGTACATGAGTGATACACCTGATGCAGATGTATTAACACCTTCTCACCTAATATGTGGAAGGAAATTGGAAGCTGCCCCTGTCTATAGATATAATCCAGAAGAAAGTGATGACGATTACAATGATGCGGCAGTGTTGAGTGATAAATTTAAAATGTTGAATAAAGTAATTGATCATTGGTCTAACGTGTGGCATAAGGAATATCTTCTTACACTACGTGAACACTTTTATGGTGCAACAGAGGCAGTAAACCGACAGAACATTCAACCAGGTGACATTGTGTTGATTGATACTGAACAACATCGAACATTGTGGCCTCTGGGCAAAGTATTGACATCGTACCCAGATGCACAAGGTGAATTGATTCCCTTGGAATTAAATGGTGCTCAATCAAACATAAATGAAAATCTGAGGGAAAGTGACACGAGTGATATGGAAGATAACGCTGACCAAGTGATGCCGTAAGATGAAATTGTAGTAAGACCTACTAGGAGAACAGCCACTCAAGCCAGAACCGGCTGGAATCGTCTCCTAAAGGAAGGAGTAATTTGAGACATTTAGCAACGAACTCCAGCCGGCCGCAGTGTGGAAAACACTGTATATATTTTCCAGAAATACAGTAGTTATATGTATACAGATGGCCATACAGTATTTAATAAAAATTGTTATCCAAAATGGGAAGCTGCGCCTGCACAGAGGACTCTCGCCATTGTTGTTTGAATTGGACATAACCGTTAGTGAATAATTGGAAGAATTTTTCATGCTCTAGAGATAAAATTGGGCTGACACCTCTCAAATAGGAGCCGAAAATGTTGGATGTGCATTCCTGCATAACTTGAGATATCAGGCGACTGGACAAGACAGCTCCAGGAACCTCAGATAAGTTCGTTTATGTTTGTAACTCTGGCCAGTGTTATTTTCATGGATAGACAGTGAGGTTTTCTGAAAATAATACACCTTAATCTCCAGTCAAATTGGTAAGTGATATTAAAATATATTCTCCTTCTGTTATGTGTATGTGTATCTATAATCATTTTTTAATTTTAATATGCAGTCCACAAATTTATATATTTACAAGAATTCCTGGTGCATGTACATTTCATTTGTCATTAATAGGTCTAGAGCAACTTGTGGATATGACAGTGGTAGGTATCGAACGGGGACTTTTTTTGTGACCTAGGTGTCCCAAATTTCTACTTGTCTATGTAACTCTGATAAATAATAATTATCTTTGTTATCATTTACTGTTATGTACAAAATGAGTTACATTCAGATAAATGTAATTTTCCACACATGATACAGCATTTACAAACTTAGCATAAGGTAAACCTCGAGACAAGTAATCAGCTGGATTCTCCTCACCAGGTATATGATTAAATGTTAACATATGTTGACCCAAACTATTATACTTCTCTTGCATCTGATTAATTTCAGTGACTCTGATTTGTACGTACACAATTTTACTGTTTCCATTATGAATCCATTGTAAGGATATCTCATTATCAGACCAAATTACAGTGTCACTAATATTTATCTCCTGCAACATATTTCTTATATAATTAGCTAATTTGACACCTACATAAATAGCTGTTAATCCCAACTGAGGTAAGGTATGTGATTTAATTGGAGACACTTTAACCCTAGACATAACAAGAGAAATAACACTATTACACTGAAGGTAAGCAACTGCTCCATATGCCAATTCTTGAAGCATCACAAAAAATGTGGAGTATATTTTTCTCATCTGGATTGGCCACCTGGCGTGGGAACTCCAACATTGGATTTTTTTCATAATCACCAATTAATTCATCCCACCTGTTAATGAATTCCTCAGGCAGAGTTTCATCCAAAGCACATTTAAGTTTCCATGCTTCCTGTATTAATAATTTCCCTCTTATAGTAAGGGGTAACACTAAACCTAGTGGATCAAAACATTTGGAAACTTCAGCAAGCAAAACTCTCTTAGTTAATTTACTGAGCATACTGTAATTATTAGGTTTTAACATTAACAAATCTCTCTCAGTATCCCAAGTTAATTCGAATACATTACTTCATTTTGGCACTTCATCTCCAGGGAAATCTTTACTTATTTTGTCCTTTAATTTGGACGAATTATTATTCCATTCCCTCAAAGGCATATTTGCACTTTGCATTATTTTATTAGCCTCTCCATAAGTCATTAACAGTTCCTCTTCAGTTGACGTCACACCCAGGAAATTGTCCACATAAAATTGTTTGCTCATTGCTTTACTCATTGGACTTCCTGTACGTTTAAGGTGTGCATTTATCGTCACTTGACGTAGGAATGAACTGGATGTAGCACCAAATAATACGCTCCTAAAGCGAAAGGTTTTCAGAGGGCTAAGTGGGTTACTAGGATTCTGAGGCCATAAGAAGCGGGTACAATCCCGGTCAGCCTCTTGTAAACCCACTCTTAGGAAAGCTTTACTTATGTCAGCCGTAAAAGCATAATTATTCATCCTGAAATTTAATAAGATATCTCCTAATTTTTCCGTCAACGACGGACCTGTCATCAAACAGTCATTTAAACTAGGTACATTTTTGTTACTCCTGGCACTACAATTAAACACAATCCTCAAAGGAGTGGTCTTAGAATCCTTCTTCACTCCGTGATGTGGCAAATAGTGACCATAAATTTTGGCTTGCTCAGGAGGTACCTCTTCTATAAATTTATTAATTAATTGTTCAGTAATTGCATCATTTTTTTTTTTACATTTTATTTAAAAAGTACATCACAGCACATAAAAAATAACAAACAGGCCTTATCCGTCTACAAATGTAATAAACTTTCCATGGCCATATAATACCACATACAAATATAAATAATTATACATCATGTAACAAATATTATCTAATGAAAACACAAACAGTAACCAAATTAAGGAGAGAATTGATACAAACTTCCGCACTAACTGGAGACCTGGAGTTTACCTGGAGAGAGTTTCGGGGGTCAACGCCCCCGCGGCCCGGTCTGTGACCAGGCCTCCTGGTGGATCAGCGCCTGATCAACCAGGCTGTTGCTGCTGGCTGCACGCAAACCAACGTACGAGCCACAGCCCGGCTGATCAGGAACTGACTTTAGGTGCTTGTCCAGTGCCTGCTTGAAGACTGCCAGGGGTCTGTTGGTAATCCCCCTTATGTGTGCTGGGAGGCAGTTGAACAGTCTCGGGCCCCTGACACTTATTGTATGGTCTCTTAACGTGCTAGTAACTACATCAAAAGTAAAACCAGATATTCTGTACTATGACTTAACGTCATAAGGTACTAACTCAAAAGAGCACAGTATGTTACATACCGTAACCCTGCAAACTAAACCCCCCCTTCTCCAGACAGAACCCCCCCTTCCCCAGACAGAACCTCCCCTTCCCCAGACAGAACCCCCCCTTCTCCAGACAGAACCCCCCCTTCCCCAGACAGAACCCCCCCTTCCCCAGACAGAACCCCCCTTCCCCAGACAGAACCCCCCTTCCCCAGACAGAACCCCCCCTTCCCCAGACAGAACCCCCCCTTCCCCAGACAGAACCCCCCCTTCCCCAGACAGAACCTCCCCTTCCCCAGACAGAACCCCCCCTTCCCCAGACAGAACCTCCCCTTCCCCAGACAGAACCCCCCCTTCCCCATACAGAACCCCCCCTTCCCCAGACAGAACCCCCCCTTCCCCAGACAGAACCTCCCCTTCCCCAGACAGAACCCCCCCTTCCCCAGACAGAACCTCCCCTTCCCCAGACAGAACCCCCCCTTCCCCAGACAGAACCCCCCTTCCCCAGACAGAACCCCCCCTTCTCCAGACAGAACCCCCCCTTCCCCAGACAGAACCCTCCCTTCCCCAGACAGAACCCCCCCTTCCCCAGACAGAACCCCACCTTCCCCAAACAGAACCCCCCCTTCCCCAGACAGAACCCCCCCTTCCCCAGACAGAACCCCCCCTTCCCCAGACAGAACCTCCCCTTCCCCAGACAGAACCCCCCCTTCCCCAGACAGAACCCCCCCTTCTCCAGACAGAACCCCCCTTCCCCAGACAGAACCCCCCCTTCCCCAGACAGAACCCCCCCTTCCCCAGACAGAACCCCCCCTTCCCCAGACAGAACCCCCCCTTCCCCAGACAGAACCCCCCTTCCCCAGACAGAACCCCCCCTTCCCCAGACAGAACCCCCCCTTCCCCAGACAGAACCCCCCCTTCCCCAGACAGAACCTCCCCTTCCCCAGACAGAACCCCCCTTCCCCAGACAGAACCCCCCCTTCTCCAGACAGAACCCCCCCCTTCCCCAGACAGAACCCCCCCTTCCCCAGACAGAACCCCCCCTTCCCCAGACAGAACCCCCCCTTCCCCAGACAGAACCCCCCCTTCCCCAGACAGAACCCCCCCTTCCCCAGACAGAACCCCCCTTCCCCAGACAGAACCCCCCCTTTGCCAGACAGAACCCCCCCTTCCCCAGACAGAACCTCCCCCTTCCCCAGACAGAACCTCCCCCTTCCCCAGACAGAACCCCCCTTCTCCAGACAGAACCCCCCCTTCCCCAGACAGAACCCCCCCTTCCCCAGACAGAACCCCCCCTTCCCCAGACAGAACCCCCCCTTCCCCAGACAGAACCCCCCCTTTGCCAGACAGAACCCCCCCTTCCCCAGACAGAACCTCCCCCTTCCCCAGACAGAACCCCCCCTTCCCCAGACAGAACCTCCCCCTATCTGAAAAGTACAACTTAAAATCAGAACCACAAGAGTGCACAATAAATTAAGTTAACCCCAACACATCTATAATGCTATCCAAAAAGTATGAATCTTACAACACGTAAGAATATGACGCATAAACTACAATGATACATTTGTTCCCAAAACTTAAAATGGTAAAGGTTATAACTGCCTCACGACTTACTAAACAAACTGCAAGTGCAATAAGTACATTATGTAAATATGGAACAGTTTGATTTCTAACATTGGTTATAAGGAATTTTCTGTAGTCAAATTACATTAACAAGATCCGTCCACATCATAAACAGCAAACATTGTACTGAGTGCCTCGCCTTACAGAAAGAAGAAATTGTGAACCCTCACAATACATATTAATTTTTTTTTTTTTAAAAAGACACAATACAAGATATAAAAAAATAAAATAATACAATAATTAGCCAATTGCGAATACAATGATCTACCGTCAACCCACATCAGACTCTAAGTGTTACAATCATATCGTATTAAAGGGTAAACCATCACCTAACAATGACAAGAGCATGATAACACCCGCTCAAAAAATACATTAACAGAGTCTAAACCTACAATACACTCCTGTTATACTGTACAATAAAACCCCCGTGCACAAAGCACACAGGAGATATGATAAACATAGGAATAAAAACATTATACATTACAATAATGAAACAAAAGGCAAACTTAA
Organism: Cherax quadricarinatus; assembly: GCF_038502225.1. Taxonomy (NCBI): domain Eukaryota; kingdom Metazoa; phylum Arthropoda; class Malacostraca; order Decapoda; family Parastacidae; genus Cherax; species Cherax quadricarinatus. The sequence continues at coordinate 26,660,292 of NC_091351.1, read as the reverse complement.
GCCTGCAATAAAAAAGCCAAGACATACTACCATAATACTTCCCGCCAAGTGCTGGAACCGCGGAACAGAAGAAAATAACGAGAGCTCAGCACGGAACAAAACCATTAACACAAACAAAGCTTACGATTATGTCAGCGCTCACACCAACCCCCACTGCTCTATGTCAGCGCTCACACCAACCCCCACTGCTCTATGTCAGCGCTCACACCAACCCCCCACTGCTCTATGTCAGCGCTCACACCAACCCCCACTGCTCTATGTCAGCGCTCACACCAACCCCCACTGCTCTATGTCAGCGCTCACACCAACCCCCCACTGCTCTATGTCAGCGCTCACACCAACCCCCACTGCTCTATGTCAGCGCTCACACCAACCCCCCACTGCTCTATGTCAGCGCTCACACCAACCCCCACTGCTCTATGTCAGCGCTCACACCAACCCCCACTGCTCTATGTCAGCGCTCACCCCACCCCCCACTGCTCTATGTCAGCGCTCACACCAACCCCCACTGCTCTATGTCAGCGCTCACACCAACCCCCACTGCTCTATGTCAGCGCTCACACCAACCCCCACTGCTCTATGTCAGCGCTCACACCAACCCCCCACTGCTCTATGTCAGCGCTCACACCAACCCCCCACTGCTCTATGTCAGCGCTCACACCAACCCCCCACTGCTCTATGTCAGCGCTCACACCAACCCCCCACTGCTCTATGTCAGCGCTCACACCAACCCCCCACTGCTCTATGTCAGCGCTCACACCAACCCCCACTGCTCTATGTCAGCGCTCACACCAACCCCCCACTGCTCTATGTCAGGGCTCACACCAACCCCCACTGCTCTATGTCAGCGCTCACACCAACCCCCACTGCTCTATGTCAGTGCTCACACCAACCCCCCACTGCTCTATGTCAGCGCTCACACCAACCCCCCACTGCTCTATGTCAGCGCTCACACTAACCCCCCACTGCTCTATGTCAGCGCTCACACCAACCCCCCACTGCTCTATGTCAGCGCTCACACTAACCCCCCACTGCTCTATGTCAGCGCTCACACCAACCCCCCACTGCTCTATGTCAGTGCTCACACTAACCCCCCACTGCTCTATGTCAGCGCTCACACCAACCCCCCACTGGTCTATGTCAGCGCTCACACTAACCCCCCACTGCTCTATGTCAGCGCTCACACCAACCCCCCACTGCTCTATGTCAGCGCTCACACTAACCCCCCCCTGCTCTATGTCAGCGCTCACACCAACCCCCCACTGTTCTATGTCAGCGCTCACACCAACCCCCACTGCTCTATGTCAGCGCTCACACCAACCCCCACTGCTCTATGTCAGCGCTCACACCAACCCCCACTGCTCTATGTCAGCGCTCACACCAACCCCCCACTGCTCTATGTCAGCGCTCACACAAACCCCCACTGCTCTATGTCAGCGCTCACACCAACCCCCCACTGCTCTATGTCAGCGCTCACACCAACCCCCACTGCTCTATGTCAGCGCTCACACCAACCCCCCACTGCTCTATGTCAGCGCTCACCCCACCCCCCCACTGCTCTATGTCAGCGCTCACACCAACCCCCACTGCTCTATGTCAGCGCTCACACCAACCCCCCACTGCTCTATGTCAGCGCTCACACCAACCCCCCACTGCTCTATGTCAGCGCTCACACCAACCCCCCACTGCTCTATGTCAGCGCTCACACCAACCCCCACTGCTCTATGTCAGCGCTCACACCAACCCCCACTGCTCAATGTCAGAGCTCACACCAACACCCCACTGCTCTATGTCAGCGCTCACACCAACCCCCCACTGCTCTATGTCAGCGCTCACACCAACCCCCCACTGCTCGATGTCAGCGCTCACACCCACCCCCCACTGCTCTATGTCAGCGCTCACACCAACCCCCACTGCTCTATGTCAGCGCTCACACCAACCCCCACTGCTCTATGTCAGCGCTCACACCAACCCCCACTGCTCTATGTCAGCGCTCACACCAACCCCCCACTGCTCTATGTCAGCGCTCACACCAACCCCCCACTGCTCTATGTCAGTGCTCACACCAACCCCCCACTGCTCTATGTCAGCGCTCACACCAACCCCCCACTGCTCTGTTGAATAAGACTCCTTGCACAAGTTGCACTGTAAATGTCATACAACCTACAAATTTTAAAAGGATACAGAACATTGACCTAAACGTTAGGCAAAACAGCGAGTAAAAAGATTTAACATTATGTATACACGTACAGTCCAAAACGATCTACTTACAACACATTAAAACCTTATTTCCCTATTTTGAAGCACAAAATAAATCATTGCGAAAATTAATACAGTTATCGTAAATGTCGATCCTAGGGTACACCAGTGTACAACTAATAGCGACTAGGGTCGCCGACGTGTGTCAGGGATTGCTAAAACCCCTATAGTTTCAAATCTAACCTTAAGTCATCATCATACTGATGACAGTATCAATATAGCATGTGTTAATTCTGCTACAAAAGATGTGTATTATAAAAGGTTATCGTACAACATTCACCTTCGTCCACACACGAGAAGGCCAGCCACGTCTACCCTTTACGGTGCTAATGCCCATAAATCACGAATATGGAGAATACAATATCCAACCGAAAAAGTCGAAAGCCATCTACCTCCAGCAATCTCTCTTACTGCTTCCAATCTCTCACAAAAATACACTGCGTGGAAAGCAGTGTCAATATCCCCACACACACAACGCTCCTTACCCACTTGCACACGTCTGTTCGCTAAAACCTCCCCGGAAGGCAATATATTGTGAAGGAATTTATACATGACCTCCCATACCCCGGCCCTCAATCGTAACTCCTTCAAGCGACCCCAAATATCACACCATGCATACATTGGATATATATCCTCTACACTAGCCACACCCTCCCTCTCTCCCACCCTTGCCAGTTTTCTAGTCTTCATTCGACTTGGATACCTTGCATAAATTAAAACCCTCAGCATGTTCTCGCATCTCGTAACATCCCCACCATTCATCCATCATACCAAATCCTCTCGAATCCAATTCAAACCTGTACAAACCCTCCGACCCTCACGCAAATAACTATGTTTAACGTACATACCTAAGATTCTGATGTCCAGATTCATTAACCCCAGACCACCCCGACTAGTCGGTAAATATACAACATATCTCGCTAACCAATCACAACCAGAACCCTATATATATCTAAATACACGCTTCAATAAACGTTTCTCATCACACGCAACTAACGGATACATACTTACCACATGCCACAACTTACTGAACAAAAGCACATTCACCACGATTACACGCTGATGCAAAGTTAAACCTCCCGCATGCAACCCCGCCAATCGACCTAACACCCTATCCACAACCTCACGCGAATTAACCTTCCTCGCTTCATGAATGTGTCTCATATGTACAATCCCACATACCTTGATGTGATTTACTAAAGGCCAACCCTCCTCCTGATCTATTTCCCCACTAATGCTATCTCCCACGTGCATGAGCATTGACTTTTCCTTATTGATCTTCATCCCCGTTGCTTTCCCAAAAAGTTCCACCAATTCACCCATTTTTCGTAAATCCTGTGATCCCCTATATAAAATCGTGGTGTCATCCACGTAGCCTACGATTCCCGCTTTTATCCCCACCCTCCCTCGCATTTCACCCTCATTCACACTCTCCCGTACAGCTCTGAAAAAGGGTCCAGAATTAACGCAAAAAGAATCTGCGATACAGGACACCCCTGCCTCAAACCTTGTTTCATTCCAATTAAATTTCCTAACCTGCCGTTTATCTGTACCCTAAACATAGCCTGCTCATACAAAGCCATCGTCCAACTTACAATTTCCTTCCCGAATCCTTTCCACTGCATGAACTTCCATAAAGCCTCACGCTCCACACAATTGTATGCCGCATGCCAGTCCAAAGCCAGTATTCCCACAGCATTACCCTTCCCGCTTTCGTCAATGAACCTGCGTGTAATACCTTGCCCCACACACATTGATCTTCATCCAATACCTTTTCTAACACCCTTTTAATTCTATTACCTAACATTTTCGCAAATATTTTATAATCACCACACATTAATGATATCGACCTATAATTTTAAACACAGTTCCCCGGAGCCTTTTTTGGAATCATAACCACAACACCTGTTCTTTGTTGTTCCCCGAGTCTTCCACTTGTTTCCATTTCGTTAAATAATACCACTAGAAATCGCGTAGGTATTCCCAGTTTTCCTTATAGAGATCACAAGGGATACCATCGCTCCCCGGTGATTTCCCAGCACTCATACTCTCTACCGCTAGCCTAACCTCCTCCTCACTTATGCATCCATTCAAATACATGCGATCCTTATTCTCTAAATCACAACATACCCATTCATCCATTTTTTCTAGCGCCTCTTTAGAGATCCCCACATTTTCATATTGCAATTCATACCATTTATCCACATAGCAACTCATTCCCACAGTTGTCGTAATGTACTGTCCCCTGCTATACGCCCCCATTTGCTCGTGCACTTCCAATCCTATTAATTCTGTCGCCCTTCCGCGTTTGCCCTGCTCCCGCAGGACAACCGCAGAAGTGCGATCTCCCCATAATGCCTCATTAATGCCACTCGCTATCCGCGCCACATCAAAATTACGAATATGAATATCCCCTATCATGCACTTTAAGTTTTCAATTTCTGCCACCGGGTACACCCCCGTACCATGCATATAACATTCCTGCAGTTGGCTTTCCAGATAATACAAAGTTCCTCGTTGCATTTTCCGTTCCTCTACCCCACACTTCTGATAGAAGTCCCTCACCTTCCTCTTGCCAACCGTGTCCCACCACTCAATAATAAGATAAGATTTCGTTCGGATTTTTAACCCCAGAGGGTTAGCCACCCAGGATAACCCAAGAAAGTCAGTGTGTCATCGAGGACTGTCTAACTTATTTCCATTGGGGTCCTTAATCTTGTCCCCCAGGATGCGACCCACACCAGTCGACTAACACCCAGGTACCTATTTGCTGCTAGGTGAACAGGACAACAGGTGTAAGGAAACGTGTCGCATGTTTCCACCCGCCGGGAATCGAACCTGGGCCCTCCGTGTGTGAAGCGGGAGCTTTAGCCACCAGGCCACCGGGCCCCACCATTCCTTCCGTACACTTGCAAAAGATTCCCTCACGCTCCTTTTACGCATGAACCCATGTATCGCCTCGGTAATCCCTCCCAATCCACGTCCACCCTGACTCCTCTATGGTCAGAAAAACTCACATTTATAATTTAGAGCAAAAATGGTTTGAACCATGACTCCCCTAGAAACATATATGCAGTCCAATCGCGCTGCATACTCCCTCCTAATGAACGTATGCACACTCCTCCCTACCTCACCCCCCCCCACATCAATGACATTCACACCCCGCAGTAAGTCCCCTAAAAAAAACGAAAAAAAAACCTTCCCCTAGGTTCGACATCCTTGCGGCGATCAAGACAATTCCAATCTCCCCCGATGATCGTGACGATCGTGACGGCTGGCAGCGACCTTAAATGATATACCAAAACATCCCTAAAAAAAACGTTTTTTATTCGCATATCACTCTCCGCTGACCCATAGACGCTGATGAATCCCACATGCACCCCACCCCATGCCCCAACCACCCGCACCACCCTCCCCTCCTCCCCAACCTCACAGGTGTAAAGAAAATGGGCTGGCCACACCTCCTTTTAATCTGCTAGAAAAGCCCATGTACACTACATATTCAGGAATTATCAATTCCCCGAGAGATTTGTGATTGTGTTCCTGTAAAAACACAACGTCAGGAACATTTTTCCTCAATAACGCCACCAGACAGTTACGCTTGTTGTCTGATTTCAAACCATTAACATTTAGAGTAATACACCTGAAGATTTCATTGATGGTTTACCCTTAGATATCTTAACACTCTTAACACCTTTGCGATTTTCTCCACTTCTTCCCCCACAATTATATCATTATAGGCAGTCAACAATTCTGGTGTCTTACTCAGTTCACGGAGCTGAGCCTTAATAGTCCATATGCCATTCTGTAATTAGTGGGGAATTCTGGATGGTTCAATCTCCATGCAAGGCATACCCAGTATTGTCCAGATTAAAATTTTACATCTCTCAGGTACTGTTCCTGTGTAAAAGAATTGTCTGGACTTTCTTCATTTACATTTTTTCCAACGCTGTCTAATTCCCACAATTTATGCACTGGCTCCACACCATCCTCTATGGAAGAATTATACTCAGATACGATTTCATGAGTAAGACACACAGATATAGAATTTATAGTTTCCTCTAGTCATGCATTATTATTACGAGGAATCCTACCATACATTACATGGCCTCCTGCAGTCTTTAAAAGGGTGACACCACATTTCTTTACCATACCCTTTACAAAGGAGGCATTATAGTCACTTATTGGGCCTACAGAATCATCATTTACACCAGAAGGTGCTAAATTTACATTATGTGAAAGTCTTTCTGTAGCTTTACTAAGCCATACTGTAGATATTTTCTCTTGAAGTCTATCTACAATTTCTGCATTAACACGTTTTATCTCATTGCCCAACCTGACATTAACATAAACAGTGTCATACAACTGAGCTCTTTTATCTGAGAGAAAACCAGATAATTTTAGAGTTGTAGGATCTCCCATCTGTACTTTCATCCCATCAAGGCATTTACGTTTTATGAAAGTACGTTGTGATCCCTCGTCTAATAATGCAGTTACATTTTTTGATTTATGCCTTTTATCATCAATTTTTACCTGTAACACAGGTAAGGCTACTTCAGCAAAACTCAATAACGAGTCTGATTCCTTCAGATTATATTTATTACTTAAAGTTTTGAGAGTTCTCTCCAGTTTAACTCTAAACTGCTGTAAACCTTTGTAAGTGTGATCTGGAGATTTTAAATTAACAATGATATTCACTAGATCCAACCTACTTTGTTCTATATTATCATAAGTGACCTTCAACAAGTCAACTGCTTCTTTGTAAGAATCATCTGCATTGGGAAAGGCTTGTATGAGTATGTGAGCATCTCCTCTTCCTGTCCTTTGAGGTAAAATAATTTAGTTACACAGGCTAGGTCACTCCTATCATGCACAGCTACTTAAAAAATAGACCAAAACTCCTCCCAGTTTTCTCCAGGATTAAATACAGGCAAACATAATCCTGGGAGTTTTGGCAAAGACATCTTATTTGTTGGAGCAGATTGATTAACTGCCTGGTTTACACATTATAATTTATTCAAAGCCTGACTTTTACAAGAAAGAATCTTTTCCTCTAATTCATAAATATGGTTAATCATAAGATTTACTTCAGTCTCATCTACACAGTTTACTAACAAATCTCCTTCATATTTGTTATAATATAATTTGTATGAATCATATCTATTCCCTAAAGCCTCTAAATACAATTTTAAATCATCAGTATTCACAGTTTCTTGATTCATTAATTTCAAACATCTACTATATGCCTTTGTTACATGACCTTTTCTACCCTGCAATGGTGAATTTTTTGCTCTATATTCCATGTGTTTGTCCTCTATATTAATTTCCTCATTTTCACCCATGATGCAATGTATTAAATTCAGCTTAATTAATAACACTGATTATGTACTTAATTATGCACTTCATAAAGGTAAATATTATAACTTACCTTGAATAAATCCTAGCTACTTGAGCTTAGCAATTACATGTAAGAAAATTATAATATAAACTTTAAATATACATTAATAATTTTAGCTACACTTGAGCTTAGCAATTACACATGTAAGGAAATTATAATATAAATTTTAAATGCATTAATATAAATCTTAGCTACACTTGAGCTTAGCAATTTCACATACACTAATATAAATTTTGGCCAGGCTTGGCTTAGCAAAATTAATATTATACAAATACACTTATATAAATCTTTGCCAGAATCTGGCATAGCAAAATTAATATTATACACATTAATATAATCATAGCCAGGCTTGGCTTAGCAAAATTAATATTGTAAAAATTATAATCCACTACACATTAAGTAAATTTGTGGACTTAACATCCACCTCCTTCTGTCATTTCACATATAATTATTAAGTAATTAATTCACTAATTAATGACTTCACTAATTACATCCGGTTCAAAGAAGGACTAACAGGCAACTAAATTTGTGGAAAATTACATTTTCCTGGATGTATCTCGTTAGATACATACCAGTAAATGGGAACAAAGATAATTATTATTTATCAAAGTTACAGAGACAAGTAGGAATTTTAGGACACCTAGGTCACAAGAAATGTCCCCCTTCGTTACCTACCATAATCTATCTCTCCACAAGTTTCTCTAGACCTATATTAATTGCAAATGAAATATACATCACCAGGAATTCAGGTAAACATTATTATAAATTCGTGGACTGTATGTTAAAATTAATAAATGATTACATATACACATTTATATAACAGAAGGAGAATTTATAATCATAACACTCACCAATTTGTCTGGAGATTACTGTGTATCATACTCAAAACCCCCCTGTTTACATTTATGAAAATTTACTGGCCAGAACTAAATGTAAATATAGACATCTTATCTGAGGTTCCTGGAGCTGTCCTGTCCTTCTGCTTAATGCTCAAGTTATGCAGGAATGCACATCAAACAATTTCGGCTCCTATTTGAGAGGTTTTAAGCCCAATATAACCCCAAGAGCGACGAAAATTAAGCACATTACATTAACGAGCATGTACCACATTCCAAAAACAATGGCCTCTCCTCCCTGATCGTCATCGCAAGCTCAGAGCGTCCCTGTTGGCTCCATTCTCTAAAATACACAATTAGAGAAATAGTTCAGTATTAATCAGGTTTATTATACAGCATAATTTTTGGGAAATTATTTTCCACAGGTGTCGCTATGGGCATTCCTCTCTCTCCTGTCCTTGCTAATCTTTACATGGAAAACTTTGAGACTGTTCTTCTTCCTACTATCGATGTGCACCCTTCACTCTGGCTCCACTATGTTGATGACATCTTTGCTCTGTGGCCTCATGACTCCGGTCTCTTCCAATAACCTTGCCCCTTCCATTAAGTTTAAAGCTGAATGGGAATCTAACTCCTTGTTTCCTTTTCTTGATTATGTCCACCACTCAGATACAGGTTTTTCCTCCACTTGCCGCAAGCCTATGCACAGAGGCATGTACATTCACTACTTTTCTTATCATGATTCCTCTGTCAAGAAAAGTGTTCTTATCTCCCTCTTTCTCTGTGCCCTCCACATTTGTGATTCTCAGTTCCTTCAATCAGAAATTTCCACACTTTATAATTCATTCTCCCATCTTGGCTACCCTTAACATTTCATTGACTCTGTCTTCTCACGTGCTAAACGTAGTTTCTTCTCTCCCAAACTCTCTACTCCTGGGAACTCTTCTGTCCTCTGCCTTCCCTATATTTCCGATCTTTCTAATATCAACAACTCTCTTCCTTAGACATCAAACTTACTTTCCGCCAGACTAACACTCTTCGCACTAATCTAGTTCATACCTCTCCTCCCTCTACAGATGCTCCTGGTGTCTTCTCTATTTCTTGTTCCTCCTGTCCTCTTCAATACTTCGGAGAAACTGGTCGATCTCTTTCTGACAGACTTAGGGAGCACAAACAATGCTCTTTTCTGTCAAGTCAGAGAACACAGCCATCCTATTGACTGGTCTTCTGCTAAAACTGTCTTCCCTACTTTAACAGACGCCCTCTGGTTGAGTTCTCAGTAATACACAACTTTGATTGTATGAATCTTAGTCGTGGCTTCGTCTCTGTAGATGCCTTCCTCTCCCACTGCATTGTTAAATGCTCCAAACTTCAGAACACTCGTGACCTAACCTGATTCCTCCTTTTATCTTCTACCTCTTTCGCTTTCCTCTTTACTTTTTCTCCTTTGGGTTGTCTTTCTTCTGCCCTATGTATTTGTTCCTTCTTTATTTATTTATTTGTCTTCCCCCCTCTGTGTCCTTGCTCTTACCCTCTGTGGGCACCTAGCTCCTTGCAGTGCTCCTCTTTCCTAGTATTTGACTGGCCCCTCCTGCTATTTCCTTCCCTCCACTACTACTGTGGAAATTTACATTTATCTGAATGTATCATTATGTACATAACAGTAAATGAAGAAAGATAATTATTATTTATCAGTTAGACAAGAAGGAATTTAGGACACCTAGGTCGCAAAAATGTCCCCCTTCGATACCTACCATTGTCATATCCACAAGTTGCTCTAGACCCATTAATTACAAATGAAATATGTATCACCAGGAATGCTGGTAACTATATAAATTTGTGGACTGTATATTAAAAATAATAAATGATTATATATATATACACATATACATAATAGAAGGAGAATATCTTAAATCACTCAAAAATTTGACTGGAGATCAAGGTGTATCATACTCAGAAAACCTCACTGTCTATTTATGAAAATAGCACTGGCCAGAGTTATAACATAAGACTTATCTGAGGTTCCTGGAGCTGTCTTGTTCAGTCGCCTGATATCTCATGTTATGCAGGAATGCACATCCAACAATTTCGCCTCCTATTTGAGAGGTGTCAGCCCAATTTTACCTCTAGAGCACAAAAAACTTTTCCCATTATTAACTAACGTTTGTGTTGATTCAAAAAACAAAATGGCGAGTCTCTTCTCAGCAGGCGCAGTCTTCTTCCCGTTTTTTATAAATAATTTTTATTAAATACAGTATGGCCATCTATTTACATATAATTACTGTATTTCTGGAAAATATATACAGTATTTTCCACACTGCGGCCGGGCAGAGTACGTTGTTAAACGACTCAAATTACTCCTTCCTTTAGGAGATGATTCCAGCCGGTTCTGGCTTGAGTGGCTGTTAATTCCAACTGATGTAAGGTACGTGATTTAATTGGAGACACTTTAGCTTTAGACATAACAAGAGAAATAACACTATTACATTGAAGGAAAGCAACTGCTCCATATGCCAATTTTGAAGCATCACAAAAAATGTGGAGTACATTTTTCCCATTTGGATTGGCCACCTGGCGTCGGAACTCCAACATTCGAATTTTTTCATGATCACCAATTAATTCATCCCACCTGTTAATGAATTCCTCAGATAGAATTTCATCCCAAGCACATTTAAGTTTCCATGCTTCCTGTATTAATAATTTCCCTCTTATAGTAAGGGATGACACTAAACCTAGTGGATCAAAACATTTGGAAACATCAGCAAGCAAAACTCTCTTAGTTAATTTACTGAGCATACTGTAATTATTAGGTTGTAGCATTAACAAATCTCTCTCAGTATCCCAAGTTAATCCAAATGCATTATTACATTTTGGCACTTCATCTCCAGGGAAATCTTTACTTATTTTGTCCTTTAATTTGGACGAATTACTATTCCATTCCCTCAGAGGCATATTTGCACTTTGCATTATTTTATTAGCCTCTCCATAAGTCATTAACAGTTCCTCTTCAGTTGACGTCACACCCAGGAAATTGTCCACATAAAATTGTTTGCTCATTACTTTACTCAATGGACTTCCTGTACGTTTAAGGTGTGCATTTATCGTCGCTTGAAGTAGGAATGGACTGGATGTAGCACCAAATAATACTCTCCTAAAGCGAAAGGTTTTCAGAGGGCTAAGTGGGTCGCTAGGATTCTCTAGCCATAAGAAGCGGGTACAATCCCGGTTAGCCTCTTGTAAACCCACTCTTAGGAAAGCTTTACTTATGTCAGCAGTAAAGGCTTAATTCTTCATCCTGAAATTTAATAAGATATCTCCTAATTTTTCCATCAATGACGGACCTGTCATCAAACAGTCATTTAAACTAGGTACATTTTTGTTACACCTGGCACTACAATTAAACACAATTCTCAGAGGAGTGGTCTAAGAATCCCTCTTCACTCCGTGATGTGGCAAATAGTGACCATAAATTTTGGCTTGCTCAGGAGGTACCTCTTCTATAAATTTATTAATTAATTGTTCAGCATTTATATCATTATAGGCAGTTAACAATTCTGGTGTCTTACTCAGTTCGCGGATCTGAGCCTTTAACTGTCCATATGCCATTCTGTAATTAGTGGGCAATTCTGGATGGTTCAGTCTCCACGGAAGTCGTACCCAGTATTGTCTAGATTCAAATTTTACATCTCTGAGGGATCGCTCCTGAGTAAAAGAATCGTCTGGACTTTCTTCATTTACATTTATTCCAATGCTGTCTAATTCCCACAATTTATGCACTGGCTCCACACCATCCTCTATGGAAGAATTATACTGGGGTGCGATTTCATGAGTAAGACACACAGTTATGGTATTTGTAGTTTCCTCTAGTCATGAATTATTATTACGAGGAATCCTACCATACATTACATGGCCTCCTGCAGTCTTCAAAAGAGTGACACCACATTTCTTTACCATACCCTTTACAAAGGAGGCATAATAGTCACTACCTATCAAAATATTTATTGGGCCTACAGAATCATCACTTACACCAGAAGGTGCTAAATTTACATTATGTGAAAGTATTTCTGTAGCTTTACTAAGCCCAACTGTAGATATTTTCTCTGGAAGTCTATCTACAATTACTGCATTAACACGTTTTTTCTCATTGCCCAACCTGATAGTTACATAAACAGTGTCATACAATTGAGCTCTTTTATCTGAGAGAAAACCGGATAATTTTAGAGTGGTAGGATCGCCCTTTTGTACTTTCATCCCATCAAGACATTTATGTTTATTGAAAGTAGGTTGGGATCCTTGGTCTAATAATGCAGTTACATTTTTTGATTTACGCCTTTTTTCATCATTTTTTACCTGTAACACATGTAAGGCTACTTCAGCAAAACCATCATTATTAACATTAGCAGCAATTTTTCCATTAGCTACTGTTGTGTCAGGATTGTCAACATTATCATTATCAACATTATCATATAGACCCTTACACATGACTGTGGTGTCTTCCTTTGTGACATTCATAACAGTTGTTTAATTTGGCATGACAATCCTTTACATTGTGATTACCAAGACATCTGGCACATGTGTCATGTTCTTCCAATCTTTCAACCTTATCAATCCATGAATTGTATGCATTGCAATTCTTAGAAAAATGAGTACCCTTGCAGAAGAGACAATCTCTCTTTTCTTTGACTGGTTTCTTATTAACTGGGCTACTCTTAGGAGGGTACTTATTCTTCTTACTTTGTGGAGAATCATTATTTCTGATTCCTGCTACTTGATATGCACCTATGCAACTCTTTTTAGGAAATGAAATTTGATTATTTCCATTGGGATAATTTTTCCCTTGTGAAACTTGACAGATACTTCAGAGTTATTATGTGTTGCATCTTTAAAATGAGTTAGCTTGCTGTTCTGCAACTGCACAATTAATTCTTGTAGACCTAGTCTTATTTCCTCCAGACCAAAATAACCCTTGTGATATTTGTTCGAGAGTCATTTAAGTGTTTTACAGCTTAATTTATTCTGTACAATGACAATCAATAACCAGTCTGATTCCTTCAGATTATATTTATTACTTAAAGTTTTGAGAGTGCTCTCCAGTTTAACTCTAAACTGCTGTAAACCTTTGTAAGTGTGATCTGGAGATTTTAAGTTAACAAGGATATTCACTAGATCCACCCTACTTTGTTCTATATTACCATAAGTGACCTTCAACAAATCAATTGCTTCCTTGTAAGAATCATCTACATTGGGAAAGGCTTGTATGAGTATGTAAGCATCTCCTCTAATCTGTCCTTTGAGGTAAAATAATTTAGTTACACAGGCTAGATCAATCCTATTATGCACAGCTGCTTTAAAAATTGACCAAAACTCCTCCCAATTCTCTCCAGGATTCAATACAGGTAAACATAATTCTGGGAGTTTTGGTAAAGACATCTTATTTGTTTGTGCAGACTGATTAACTGCCTGGTTTACACATTTTAATTTATTAAAGGCCTGACTTTTACAAGGAAGAATCTTTTCCTCTAATTCATAATACTGATTAATCATGAGATCTACTTCAGTCTCATCTGCACAGTTTACTAATAAATCTCCTTCATATTTGTTGTAATATAATTTGTATGAATCATATCTATTCTCCAAAGCATCTAAATACAATTTTAAATCATCAGTATTCACAGTTTCTTGATTCATTAATTCCAAACATTTATTGTATGCTTTTGTTACATGCCCTTTTCTAGCTTGCAGTGATGCTTTTTTTTGCTCTATATTCCATATGTTTGTCTTCTACATTAATTTCCTCAATTTCAGCCATGATGCAATGTATTAAATTCAACCCAATCAATAACACTGACCACAACTCACAACACTGACACAACTTACCTTTGAATAAATCCTAGCTACTTGAGCTTAGCAATTACATGTAAGAATATTGTAATATAAATTTTTAATACTCATCAATAATGTTAGTTACACTTGAGCTTAGTAATTACACATGTAAGGAAATTATAATATAAATTTTAAATGTGCATTAATACAAACCTTTAGCCAAACTTGGCTTGTCAAAATTAATATTATACAAATTAATATAAATCCTTGCCAGAATTTGGCATAGCAAAATTAATATTATACACATTAATATAATTAGCTACACTTGACTTATCAGTTACACATACACTGATATAAATCTTGGCCAGAATTGTCTTATCAAATTAATATTATACAAATTAAGATAAATCCTTGCCAGAATTTGGCATAGCAAAATTAGTATTATACACATTAATATAATCTTTAGTCATACTTAGCTTATCCAAATTAATATTGTAATAATTATAATCCACTACATATTAAGTAAATTTGTGAACTTAACATCCACCTCCTTCTGTCATTTCACATATAATTATTAAGTAATTAACTAATTAATGACTTCACTAATTACCTCCGGTTCAAGAAGAACCAACAGGCAAATTAAATGTGGAAATTTACATTTATCTGAATTTATCATTATGTACATAGCAGTAAATGAACAAAGATAATTATTATTTATCAGTTAGACAAGTAGGAATTTGGGACACCTAGGTCGCAAAAATGTCCCCCTTCGATACCTACCATTGTCATATCCACAAGTTGCTCTAGACCCATTAATTACAAATGAAATATGTATCACCAGGAATGCTGGTAAATATATAAATTTGTGGACTGTATATTAAAAATAATAAATTATTATATATATACACATATACATAACAGAAGGAGAATATCTTAAATCAATCACCAATTTGACTGGAGATCAAGGTGTATCATACTCAGAAAACCTCACTGTCTATTTATGAAAATAGCACTGTCCAGAGTTATAACATAAGACTTATCTGAGGTTCCTGGAGATGTCTTGTCCAGTCGCCTGATATCTCAAGTTATGCAGGACTGCACATCCAACAATTTCGCCTCCTATTTGAGAGGTGTCAGCTCAATTTTACCTCTAGAGCACGAAAAACTTTTCCCATTATTACCTAACGTTTGTGTTGATTCAAGAAACCAAATGGCGAGTCTCTTATGCACAGGCGCAGGCTTCTTCCCGTTTTTCATAACATAATTTTTATTAAATACAGCATGGCCATCTATTTACATATAACTACTGTATTTCTGGAAAATATATTCAGTATTTTCCACAACTACCACTACTACTACTACTACCACCTCCTGCCTATATATACCTATCCTGCTCTCCTTTTCGTTAGTGTGACTTTGTAAATGATCCAAGTAGGACCGAAACGTCGTCATAAGCTCCTCTCTTCTACGTGCGGGTTATTTGTGTATATAGTGTAACATTGTTCACTACCACTTGGTGTAATATGCAGTGTAGATGGTGAATCGGTAAGAGTGAGGTGTTCTTCAGTGTTTTATCCTGATGCAGGAGTCACCTGGAGGTGTTCACTGGATGTCTTACTGGTGGAGGACTGAAGCTGCTACAACAGTGTCAGCAGCTGAGGCTGCTCCAGCTGGCTGTGGTGAGTGACCACCATGCTGGCTGTCTCCTGCCACAACTACACCACACTGTCACCTCCACATTACATCAACTTGAATGGCTCTGTAAGTATTACACTGTGTACTGTGTCTTACTGTGTGTGACGGTGCTAGTTGTGTACTGTGCCTTACTGTGTGTGATGGTGCTAGTTGAGTACTGTGTGATGGTGCTAGTTATGTATTGTGCATGATGGTGCTAGTTGTGTACTGTGTCTTACTGTTCGTGATGGTGCTTGTTGTTTACTGTGTCTCACTGTGTGTGATGGTGCTTGTTGTGTACTGTGTGTGACGATGCTAGTTTTGTACTGTGTCTTACTGTATGTGATGCAGCTAGTTGTGAACTGTTTCTTACTGTATTTGATGCAGCTAGTCATGAACTGTGTCTTACTCTGTGTGATGGCGCTAGTTGTGTACTGTTTCTTACTGTGTGTGACGATGCTAGTTGTGCACTGGGTACTATATCTTACTGTGTATGATGGTGCTAGTTGCATACTGTGTCTGAATGTGTATGATTGTATTAGTTGTGTACTGTGCCTTCCTGTGAATGAGGGTGCTAGTTGTGTACTGTGTCTTATTGTTTGTGAAGGTGCTAGTTGTGTACTGTGTCTTATTGTTTGTGAAGGTGCTAGTTGTGTACTGTGTCTTATTGTTTGTGAAGGTGCTAGTTGTGTACTGTGTCTTATTGTTTGTGAAGGTGCTAGTTGTGTACTGTGTCTTATTGTTTGTGAAGGTGCTAGTTGTGTACTGTGTCTTATTGTTTGTGAAGGTGCTAGTTGTGTACTGTGTCTTATTGTTTGTGAAGGTGCTAGTTGTGTACTGTGTCTTATTGTTTGTGAAGGTGCTAGTTGTGTACTGTGTCTTATTGTTTGTGAAGGTGCTAGTTGTGTACTGTGTCTTATTGTTTGTGAAGGTGCTAGTTGTGTACTGTGTCTTATTGTTTGTGAAGGTGCTAGTTGTGTACTGTGTCTTATTGTTTGTGAAGGTGCTAGTTGTGTACTGTGTCTTATTGTTTGTGAACGTGTTACTTGTGTACTGTGTATTATGTCTTACTCAGTGTGATGGTGCCAGTTGTGTACTGTGTCTTATGTGTGATGGTACTAGCTGCATACTGTGTCTTAGTGTGTGGTGGTGCTAGTTGTGTATTGTGTGATAGTGCTATTTGTGTACTGTGTCTTACTCTGTGTGATGGTACTAGTTGTGTACTGAGTCTTAATCTGTGTGCTGGTGCTAGTTGTGACCTGTGTCATACTGTGAGTGATGGTGCTAGTTGTGTACTGTGTCTTACTGTGTGTGACGATGCTAGTTGTGAACTATGTACTGTCTTACTCTGTGATGATACTAGTTGTGTACTGTATATTACTGTGGGTGATGATGGTAGTTGTGAACTGTGTATTGTCTTACTGTGTGTGATGGTACTGTGTCTTACTGTGCGTGATGGTGTTACTTGTTACTGTGTCTTACTGTGTGTGATGGTGCTAATTGTGTACATTTTTATTGTGTGATGTGCTAGTTTACTTTGTGTGAATGTGCTAGTTATGTACTGTGTCTTACTGTGTGTGTGACAGTGCTAGTTGTGAACTGTGTCATACCATGTGTGACGGTGCAATTTGTGTACTGTCTTACTGTGTGTGATGATGCTAATTTTGTACTATGTCTTACTGTGTGTGATTGTTGAGAAATGGGTTACCAGCTAAGATATAGTTAAATATAGGGAATACTTAGCTGATAAAAGACAGCAAATCGTCTACACAGCCGCCCCTGCAGACGAGGTCTTGAACTGTTGTCATGATCATCTCTCAACGGGCTGTAATAGATCATATTATGTATGATTAAATTACCCCTAGGGGGTGTTATGTCAGCATATTTAATTCACTGATGTCTGACTTACATACTTGTGTGGACTCAAAAGTCCACACCTCACTGCCGACTATAGGTGATTACAAACTCCTTGTGACACAAGAACTGCGCAGTGCCCCGTACTACAAGAAATTCGTAACCTACCTTGCTCTTGCAGCATGAGCTATGGTGTTCTTCACACCTTCGACAGGTATCGGTGACTTGATAGAAGCTGAAGTGTCCTTGGATGTCCACGTCTTCCATAGTCTAAGAATACGCACACTGGTACACTATGTTCCACAAGATTTGTCTTTATTGTTCACAATCTTATCACTGAAGAAGCTGATCACACTTCTCTTAAGTGTTTATTGTGTTTTGTGAGACACTTTGTTCACACTAATGCATGGATCAGTGTTCTTTGTTGGTTATCCTAGCATCAGTTGACTCTCAGTAGAGTCAAAAGTAATCTGAAGGCGCTACAGCCTCGTACACCGTCACTGCCCCTAACACATAAAGGAAAAGCTGACTTAGTACTTTTTCTTCCTTGCCACTTCCTCCATGAAGTAGAATGTTTGATTCTTGCTGTCTTAAGCATAGACTACAATGTACACTATCTTTACCATGGTAATAAAGTGG
Organism: Cherax quadricarinatus; assembly: GCF_038502225.1. Taxonomy (NCBI): domain Eukaryota; kingdom Metazoa; phylum Arthropoda; class Malacostraca; order Decapoda; family Parastacidae; genus Cherax; species Cherax quadricarinatus. Next base: position 26,641,809 of record NC_091351.1, on the reverse strand, counting down.
GAGCAGGATCTTCCTTAATTGTCCTGCTAAGGTAAGAGATGGACTGTCTTTTATTAAAATACACTTTGCAACACTGGAGTCTTGCACGGAGCGGTGGTCGATTGACGTCGCATACTGGTACTGCATCTGGGATCAATTACTCGCTGTAGCAGTAAACAAGATGCTTGCCCCTTCTGAGAGGGCTGGGCCCCTCAGGGCTGAAAGGGGCTGAAAGGGGCTGAAGGGGGCTGATACCCCCTCCTGGAGAAAGTTTCTCCACAGTGATGGTGCTAGTTGTGTACTGTGTCATACTGTGTGTGATGCTATTAATTGTATACTTTGTCTGTGTGTGATGGTGCTAGTTGTGTACTGTACTCACCTATTTGTGGTTGCAGGGGTCGAGTCACAGCTCCTGGCCCCGCCTCTTCGCTGATTGCTACTAGGTCCTCTCTCTCCCTGCCCCATGAGCTCTATCATACCTCGCCTTAAAACTATGAATGGTTCCTGCCTCCACCACATCACTTTCTAGGCTATTCCACGGCTTGACTACTCTATGACTGAAGAAATACTTCCTAACATCTCTTTGATTCATCTGAGTCTTCAACTTCCAATTGTGACCTCTTGTGTCTGTGTCCCATCTCTGGAACATCCCGTCTTTGTCCACCTCGTCTATTCCGCGCAGTATTTTATATGTCGTTATCATGTCTCCCCTGACCCTCCTGGCCTCCAGTGTAGTCAGGCCGATTTCCCTCAACCTTTCTTCATAGGACAATCCCCGTAGCTCTGGGACTAGTCTTGTTGCAAACCTTTGCACTTTCTCTAATTTCTTGACGTGCTTGACTAGGTGTGGATTCCAAACTGGTGCTGCATACTCCAGTATGGGCCTGACTTATGGGTCTTACATAGTGTGATGGTGCTAGTTGTGTACTTTGTCTTACTGAGTGTGAGGGTGCTAGTTTTGTACTGTGTCCTACTGAGTGTGAGGGTGCTAGTTTTGTACTGTGTCCTACTGAGTGCGATGGTGCTAGTTGTGTACTGTTCTCACCTATATGTACTCAACTATATGTGGCTGCAGGGGTCTATTCATAGCTCCTGGCCCTGCCTCTTCACTGGTCGATACTAAGTCACTCTCTCCCTGCTCCATGAGCTTTATCATACCTCTTCTTAAAGCTATGTACGAAACTTGTTTCCACTACTTCACTCTCCTGATTATTCCACTTCCTGACAACTCTAAAGCTAAAGAAGCACTTCCTAACATTTCTATGACTCATCTGGGTTCTCAGCTTCCAATTATGAAACCCCACTCGACACATGTGCCCACTCTGACACTTCATCACGTACCAACATTCGTTGTTTCGATGAAAATAAATGGTGTAAAATACCGACACTATGGAAAGAGAAGACACTGCCGAGAAGAGATACATAGTCTTCCCCACCAACTCCATTGCCAAACATGTTTCCAACATCTTTTCCAATACATCATTCCAAGTATCTACCTCCACAACCACGACCATCAAGGACATCACCAGCAGTAGACAAGACAAACTTCCATCCTCTGCAGGGGTATACATAATCCCTTGTAATGACTGCAACAAATTATACGTGGGCGAAACATCATAAGACCTCCAAATACGTATTTCAGAACACCAATACGCAAGCAGGACTTACGATACAAGGAATGCCTGTGTACAACATCGCAATTCACACAACCATTTAATTAACTACAGAAACTCAAGACTTATCGCCACAGAAGACAACACTCAATACCCATGAATCCTGGAATCATCGCTTATCTCTATAACCAACAATTTCAACCAGAACAATGGCTTCTATAACATAGCTGAACCACTTGCCAAGAAACTTCTTCATCGCTATCCCACATAAGAACATAAAACACTGCAGAAGGTCTACTCACAACTTGTCCAATACCCCGGCCAAGCTACCCAAGACTCTATAACCCCACCCAGTGGATCATCAGATGCAGCATTCTCCACCTGACCTCAACCTGACTATAAATACTCCCGTACCTTCCACCCCAGGTAGATCTGTTTGTGACTTGAAAAAGCCCACTGTGTGGGCGAAACATTGTCAATAAAGGATCACATTAAACTGCATATGTGTTTATGTTTCCATTCGTTGTTTCCTTCCTGTCAGGTATTCCCTGATCCATTGCAGTACTTTCCCAATTATTCCTGCCTGCTTCTCTAATTTTTGCACCAGTCTCTTGTATGGTACTGCGTCTAAAGCCTTCTTACAGACCAAAAAGATGCAATCTACCTATCCCTCTCTCTCCTGTCTTACTTCTGTTACCTTATTGTGGAACTCAAGTAGATTTGTGACACTGGATAGCCCATCTCTGTAGCCATGCTGATTGTCATGTATAAGCCCAATCTTTTCAATGTGTTCCACCACTCTTCTTCTTATAATCATTTCCATGACTTTGCATACTATACAAGTCAGTGACACTGGTCTGTAGTTTAACGCTGCCTGTCTGTCTCCTTTCTTAAAAATTTGAACTACATTTGTTGTCTTCCACATCTCAGGCAATTGCCCAGTTTTAATAGATTTATTGAAGATTGCTGCTAGCGGCACACACAGTTCCTCTGCTCACTCTTTCAGTATCCATGAAGATGTGTTGTCTGGGCCCACCGCCTTCGAGATATCTAGTTCACTTAATAGTTTCTTCACCTCTTACTTGGTTATATGTATTGTGTCCAGCACCTGTTGGTGCACCCTACCTCCATGGTTTACTGGAAGCATTCCTGTCTCTATTGTGAATATTTCTCTAAATCTTGTGTTTAGTTCACGACACACTTCCTGGTCACTTTTCTGAGCTCCTTTCCTTCTTCCTCAGCCTGATTACCTGGTCCCTGACTGTCGTTTTTCTCCTAATGTATAACATTTTGGTTCATATTTGGCTTTTAATGTTATGTCGTTCTCGTATTTCCTCTGGGCCTCTCTTCTTATCCCTGCATATTCGTTTCTGGTTTTTCTGCTCAACTCCTTGTTTCCTTGAGTACTTTGCCTTCTATACCTTTTCCATGATCTAGCACACTTGGCTTTGACCTCTTAACACCTCCAGTTAAACCATGGGCTCACTCTGGCCTTACCATTTTTGTGTTACCTTTTGGTATGAATTTGTACTCTGCCTCCCTGCACTTAGTGGTCGCTATTACCATCATTTCATTTACTGTCTTTCCATCTAGTTCTCTTTCCCATTGCACTTCATGCAAGAAACTTCTCATTCCTATGTAGTCCCCTTTTTTGAAGTTCGGCTTCTCTCTTTGTTCTCGTGCTGCTGCATTCTCCACTTGTCTTACTGTGTGTGATGGTGCTGGTTGTGTACTGTATCCTATTGTGTGTGATGGTGCTAGTTTTGTACTGTGTCTTACCGAGAGTGATGGTGCTAGTTGTGTACTGTCTTATTGTGTGTGATGGTGCTAGTTGTGTACTGTGTCGTATTGTGTGTGATGGTGCTAGTTGTGTACTGTATCTTACTGTGTGTGATGGTGCTAGTTGTGTACTGTGCCTTACTGTGTGTGATGGTGCTAGTTATGTATACTGTGCCTTACTGTGTGTGATGGTGCTAGTTGTGTATTGTGTCTTACCGAGTGTGATGGTGCTAGTTGTGTACTGTATCTTAATGTATGTGATGGTGCTAGTTGTATACTGTGCCTTACTGTGTGTGATGGTGTTAGTTATGTACTGTGCCTTAAGGTGTGTGATGGTGCTAGTTTTGTACTGTGTCTTATCGAGTGCGATGGTGCTAGTTGTGTACTGTATCTTACTGTGTGTGATGGTGCTAGTTGTGTACTGTGTCTTATTTTGTGTGATGGAGGTAGTTGTGTGCTGTGTACACTGACAACACTGTGCACAATGACAACACTATCAACACTAACAAAACTGTCCACCCTCACAACACTGACAGCACTGCCCACTGAGAACACTGTCCGGACTGACAGCACTTTACACCATGACAACACTCTCTACATTGACAACATTTTCTGCCCTGACATCACTGTCCACGTTGACAACACCATCCATCCTCACAACTCCATCCTCCCTGACGACACTGCCCGCCATGACAACACTGTTCACAATGATAACACTGTTCTCCCTGAAAACACTGTCCACACTAAGAACACTGTCCACACTGACACTGCCCACACTGACAACACTGTTTTCAATGACAACACTGTCCACGCTAGCAACACCGTCCACTCTGACAACAATGAAAGCAATGTCCTCCCTGACAACATTGTACACCCTGACAGTAGTGTCCACATAGACAACTCTTTAAACACTGGCAGCACTGTCCAAACTTACAACACTTTACACGATGACACTGTCCACACTGACAACACTGTCCACCATGCCAACACAGTGCACACTGATAACACTGTCCTCCCTGACAACACTGTCCATACTGACAACACTGTCCTCCCTGACAACACTGTCCATACTGACAACTCTGTCCACACTGACAACACAGTTCACACTTTGTAGATGAATGGTTCAGAGAACCGACATGTTGATAAATTAGACACATGTGCAACTCTTGGGTATCTTTATTGAGGAAACGTTTCGCCACACAGTGGCTTCATCAGTCCATACAAAGGAGAATCTTGAAGAACAGGAGGAGAATGAGGTAATCAGTCCCTCAACCTTGAGTCTCAAGGTTGTAAACACTGATAACACTGTCCACCCTGACAACAGTATCCACAGTGACAACACTGTCATCCATCACAATACTATCCTTCCTGACAACATAGTGCACATTGAAAACAATGTCCTCTCTTACAACACTCGTGCATGACAGTACTTTCCACCCTGACAACACTGTCCTCACTGACAACACTTTCCATCCTGACAACAATGTCCATCCTGACAACACTGTTCTCCCTGACAACATTGTCCACCCTGACAACTCTGTCTACCCTTAAAATATTGTCCACCCTGACAACACTGTCCTCACTGACAACACTTTCCATTCTGACAGCATTGTCCACCCTGACAACACTGTTCTCCCTAACAACATTGTCCACCCTGAGAGCTCTATCCACCCTTACAACACTGTCCACCCTGAGAGCTCTATCCACCCTTACAACACTGTCCACCCTGACAACACTATATACACTGACAACACTGTCCTCCATCACAATACTGTGCTCCCTGACAACACTTTGCACATTGACAGCACTGTCTTCCATGGAAACATTGTCTATACTCACAACAGAGTAAACCCTGACAACACTGTCCACTCTGACAACACTGCACACAAAGACAACGCTGTCCACCCTGACAACACAGTTCACCCTGACAACACTGTACACAAAGACAACACTGTCCACCCTGACAACACTGTACACACTGACAACACTGTCCACACTGACAACATTATACACATTGACAACACTGTACTCACTGGAAATACTGCTCATATTGAGAACACTGTCCTCCCTGACAACACTGTCGTCCTTGACAACACTGCCCAAACTGACTATACTGTCTTCCCTTGCAGCGCTGTAAACACTGACAACACTGTCCACCCTGATAACAGAATCAACAGTGACAACACTGTCCTCCATCACAATACTATCCTCCCTGACAACATAGTGCACATTGACAACAATGTCCTCTCTTGCAACACTTGTACATGACAGTACTTTCCACCCTGACAACACTTTCCACCCTGACAACACTGTTCTCCCTGACAACATTGTCCTCCCTGACAACTATGTCCACCCTTGCAATACTGTCCACTATGACAACACTGTCTTCACTGACAACACTTCCCATCCTGACAACACTGTCCACCCTGACAACACTGTTCTTCCTGACAACATTGTCCATCCTGACAACTTTGTCCACCCTTACAACACTGTCCATCCTGACAACACTATATACACTGACAACACTGTCCTCCATCACAATACTGTCCTCCCCGACAACACTTTTCGCATTGACAACAATGTCTTCCATGGAAACACTGTCCATACTCACAGCAGAGTCCACCCTGACAACACTGTCCACCCTGGCAACACTGTCCACCCTGACAACACTGTCCATCTGACAACACTGTCCCTCCTGACAACATAATCTACTCTGACAACTCTGTCTTCCCTGGCGACAATGTGAATGCTGACTTCACGGTCCACACTGACAACACTGTCCACATTTTCTACAATTTCCACGCTGACAACACTGTCTACGTTAAAAACTTCGTCCTGCCTGACAACATTGTCCACCCTGACTTCACTATGCTCACTGACAACACTGTCCGATCTGAAAACACTGACCACCCTGACACCACTGTCCATCATAAAAACATTTTCCTCACTGACATCATTTTGCTTCCTGAAAACACTGCCACTCTGACAACACTGTCCACCCTGACACCACTGTCCATCCTGGCACCACTGTCCGTCATAACAACACTGTCCTCCCTGACATCACTTTGCTCCCTGACAACACTGCCACTCTGACAACACTGCCACTCTGACAACACTGTCCACCCTGACACCACTGTCCATCATAACAACACTGTCCTCCCTGACATCACTTTGCTCCCTGACAACACTGCCACTCTTCTCAGTAGTAGTAACCAGTTACCAGTAACCACTGTGCCAGTTGACTCACGACCAACCGTCTCTGCCTGAGTCACTGTCTGAACTCATGTGCTGACCTGGCAGTATTCAAAGACCCCCTCACATATGGGTACTGTGGGCGGCCAGGCAGTCAGTTGTACGAGAGAGAGCAGAGAGACTAGGTTACGGCTGTAAGGGCGCTACTCACCTTGTCTGTAATTATACGTACTACCAGCCTACGTGAGTATTACTTTACCCAATCCACGTGTCGAACTCCCACATGATACTCTGACAACACTGCCACTCTGACAACACTGTCCACCCTGACAACACTGCCACTCTAACACCCTCACAACACTCTCCACACTGACAACAGTATTCTTCCTGACAATTATGTGAACCTTGACAACACTGTCCATCCTTACAACACTGTACGCCCTGACAACATTGTCTTCACTTACAACACTGACTGCCCTTATAAGTCTATATACCATGATAACACTGCCCTACCTGATAACACTGTCCTACCTGATAACACTGTCCTCCCTGATAACATTCTCCTCCCTGATAACACTGTCCTCCCTGATAACACTGCCCTACCTCATAACATTCTCCTCCTTGATAACACTGTCCTCCCTGATAACACTGCCCTACCTGATAACACTGTCCTACCTGATAACATTGACCTCCCTGATAACATTGTCCTCCCTGATAACACTGTCTTCCCTGATAACACTGCCCTACCTAATAACACTGTCCTCCCTGATAACATTGTAATCCCTGATAACACTGTCCTCCCTGATAACACTGCCCTACCTGATAACACTGTCCTACCCGATAACATTGACCTCCCTGATAACACTGTCCTCCCTGATAGCACTGCCCTACCTGATAACACTGTCCTACCTGATAACATTGTCCTCCCTGATAACATTGTCCTCCCTGATAACACTGTCTTCCCTGATAACATTGCCCTACCTAATAACACTGTCCTCCCTGATAACATTGTCCTCCCTGATAACACTGTCCTTACTGATAACACTGCTCTACCTGATAACACTGTCCTACCTGATAACACTGTCCTAACTGATAACACTGTCCAACCTCATAACACTGCCCTACCAGATAACACTGTCCTCCCTGATAACACTGTCCTCCCTGATAACACTGCCCTACCTGATAATACTGTCTTCCCTGATAACATTGTAATCCCAGATAACACTGTCCTCCCTGATAACACTGCCCTACCTGATAACACTGTCCGACCTGATAACACTGTCCAACCTGATAACACTGTCCAACCTGATAACACTGTCCTCCCTGATAACACTGTCCTCCCTGATAACACTGCCCTACCTGATAACACTGTCCTACCTGATAACACTGTCCAACCTGATAACACTGTCAAACCTGATAACATTGTCCTCCCTGATAACTCTGTCCTCACTGATAACACTGCGCTACCTGATAACACTGTCCTACCAGATAACACTGTCCTACCTGATAACACTGTCCAACCTGATAACACTGTCCAACCTGATAATACTGCCCTACCTGATAACAATGTCCTCCCTGATAACACTGTCCTCCCTGATAACACTGTCCTCCCTGATAACACTGTCCTACCTGATAACACTGTCCTACCTGATAACACTGTCCTACCTGATAACACTGTCCTCCCTGATAACACTGTCCTACCTGATAACACTGTCCTACCTGATAACACTGTCCTCCCTGATAACACTGTCCAACCTGATAACACTGTCTTACCTGATAACACTGTCCTACCTGATAACATTGTCCTCCCTGATAACACTGTCCTACCTGATAACACTGTCCTACCTGATAACACTGTCCTACCTGATAACATTGTCCTCCCTGATAACACTGTCCTACCTGATAACACTGTCCTACCTGATAACACTGTCCTCCCTGATAACACTGTCCACCGTGATAACATTGTCCTACCTGATAGCACTGTCCTCCCTGATAACACTGTCCACCGTGATAACATTGTCCTACCTGATAACACTGTCCTCCCTCATAACACTGTATAACCTGATAACACTGTCTTACCTGATAACACTGTCCTAGCTGATAACACTGTCCTCCCTGATAACACTGCTCTTCCTGATAACAATGACCTCCCTGATAACAATGACCTCCCTGATAACACTGTCCTACCTGATAATACTGTCCTCCTTGATAACACCGTCCTCCTTGATAACACTGTCCTCCCTGAAAACACTGTTCTCCCTGATAACACAGTCCACCCTGACAACACTGTCCTCCCTGATAACACCGTCCTCCTTGATAACACTGTCCTCCCTGAAAACACTGTTCTCCCTGATAACACTGTCCTACCTGATAACACCGTCCTCCCTGATAACACTCTCCTCCCTGATAACACTGTCCTACCTGTTAACACTGTCCTCCCTGATAACACCGTCCTCCCTGATAACACTGTCCTCCCTGATAACACTGTTCTCCCTGATAACACTGTTGTCCCTGATAACACTTTCCTCCCTGATAACAAAGTCCTCCCTGATAACACTGTCCTCCCTGATAACACTGTCCTCCCTGATAATACTGTCCTCCCTGATAAAACTGTCCTCCCTGATAACACTGTTCTACCTGATAACACTGTCATCCCTGATAACACTTTCCTCCCTGATAACAATGTCCTCCCTGATAACACTGTCCTCACTGATAACACTGTCCTCCCTGATAAAACTCTCCTCCCTGTTAATACTGTATTCACTGATAACACTATTGTGGAGAAATTTTCTCCAGGAGGGGGGTATCAGCCCTCTTCAGCCCTTTCAGCCCCTTCAGCCCCTTTCAGCCCTGAGGGGCCAAGCCCTCTCAGAAGGGGCGAGCGTCTTGTTTACTGCTACAGTGAGTAATTGATCACAGATGCTATGTGACGTAGTCAAGTGACCTCTGCTCCTTGCAGCGGTGTTGAAAAGTGTATTTTTATAAGAGACAGAACATCTCTTACTTAGCAGGACAATTAAGGAAAATCATGCTCCCACTTTATTACCATGGTAAAAATAGTGGACATTGTTGTCTATGCTTAAGACAGCAAGAATCAAACATTCTGCTTTGCTTCATCGAGGAAGTGGCAAGGAAGCAAGGAGTACTAGGTCAGCTTTTTTTGTGCTAGGGCAGTGACGGCTTGGGGCGGTGTGGCGTCGCCAGATTAACTTTGACTACTACGAGTGACACTGACGCCAGGATAACCAACAAAGAACACTGATCTGTGCGTTAGTATAGGCAAAGTGTCTCACAAAACACGATAAACACTTACAGAGAAGTGTGATCAACGAGTGTAACAACGAGTGTTGCGATCCAACAGAGTGTAGTGCGACATTCTTCAAAGAACACTATTCTTCAATCAACTCAACGGATATCAGGGCGTAATTACGGGTCAGATACATATACCCAGGTAAGTGTTCTAACTCGTGATGTACTACTATTGACTGCGCAGTTGAGTATAAAATCGTGAGTTAGTCACTTATCATAAACCCCGGTGATATGCGGACCATTGAGTCCAAACAAGTACGTACATCGTCAGCCACCAGTGTATGAAATATGCTTACATAACACCCCCTTGATAACACTGTCCTCCCTGATAACACTGTCCTCCCTGGCAACACTGTCCTCACTGATAACACTGTCCTCCCTGATATCACTGTATTCACTGATACCACTATCCTCACTGAAAACACTGTTCTTCCTGATAACACTGTCCTCACTGATCACACTGTCCTCACTGACAACACTGTACTCACTGATAACACTGTCTTCCCTGATAACTCTCTCCTGCCTGATAACACTGTCCTACCTGATAACACTATCCTCCCTGTCAACACTGTCCTCCCTGATAACACTATCTTCACTGAAAACACTGTCCTCCCTGAAAACCCTGTCCTGCCTGATATCACTGTCCTCCCTGATAACACTGTCCTCCCTGAAAACAGTGTCCTCCCTGATAACACTGTCCTTACAGATAACACTGCCCTCCCTGATAACACTGTCCTCCCTGATAACACTGTCCTCCCTGATAACACTGTCCTGGTAACACTAACCTCCCTGATAACACTGTCCTCCATGAAAACACTGTCCTCCCTGATAACACTGTCCTTCCTGATAACACTGTCCTCTCTGAAAACACTGTCCTCCCTGATAATACTGTCCTCGCTGATAACACTGTCCTATCTGATAACATTGTCCTCCCTGATAACACTGTCCTCCCTGATAACACTGTCCTCCCTGATAACACTGTTCTCCCTGATAACACTGTCATCCCTGATAATACTGTCCTCCCTGATAACATTGTCCTTCCTGATAACACTGTCCTTTATGACGACATTCTCCTCCCTGATAACACTGTCCTGACTGATAACACTGTCCTCGCTGATAACACTGTCCTCGTCGATAACACTGTCCTCCCTGATAACACTGTCCTCCCTGATAACACTGTCCTCGTTGATAACACTGTCCTCCCGGATAACACTTTCCTCGCTGATAACATTGTCCTCACTGATAACACTGTCTTCACTGATAACACTGTCCTCACTGATAACACTGTCCTCGCTGATAACACTGTCCTCACTGATAACACTGTCCTCACTGATAACACTGTCCTCGCTGATAACACTCTCCTGCCTGATAACACTGTCCTCAGTGATAACACTGTCCTCCCTGACAACACTCTCCTCCCTGATAACACATTAATAAATGATAACACTGTCTTCCCTGATAACACATTAATAAATGATAACACTGTCTTCCCTCATAGCGCTGTACTGCCTGATAACATTCTCCTCCCTGATTACACTGTCCTCCCTGATAACACTGTAATCCCTGATAACACTGTGCTTCCTGATAACGCTGTCCTCCCTGATAACACTGTCCTCCATGATAACACTGTCCTACCTGATAACACTGTCCTACCTGATAACACTGTCCTACCTGATAACACTGTCCAACCTGATAACACTGTCCAACCTGACACTGCCCTACCTGATAACAATGTCCTCACTGATAACACTGTCCTCCCTGATAACACTCTCCTCCCTGATAACACCGTCCTCCCTTATGACACAGTCATCCCTGATAACACTGTCCAACATGATAACACTGTCATCGCTGATAACACTGTCCTGCTTGCCAACAATGTCCTCCCTGATAACCTTGTCCTCCCTGATGACACTGTCCTCACTGATAACACTGTCCTTCCTGATAACACTGTCTTTCCTGATAACACTGCCCTCTCTGTTAACACTGTCCTCCCTGATAACACTGTCCTCCCTGATAACACTGTCATCCCTGATAACACTGTCGTCCCTCATAACACTGTCCTCCCTCATAACACCGTCCTCCCTGATAACACTGTCCTCCCTGAAAACACTGTCCTCACTGATAACACTGTCCTCCCTAAAAATACTCTCTTCCCTGATAACACTGTCCTCTCTTATAACACTGTCCTACCTGATAACACTCTTCTCCCTGATAGCACTGTCCTCGGTGATAACACTGTCCTGCTGATAACACTGTCTTCCCTGATAACACTGTCCTCGCTGAAAACACTGTCCTCATTGATAACACTGTTCTCCTTGATAACCCTGTCCTCGTTGATAACACTCTCCTGCCTGATAACACTGCCCTCCCAGATAACACTGTCATTCCTGAAAAAAACTGACCATTCTGATAACACTGTCCACCATGACAACACTGTCCTCCTTGATAACACTATCCTCCCTGATAACAATGTCCTCCCTGATAACAGAGTCCTCCCTGATAACACTGTCCTCCCTGATAACATTGTCCTCCCTGGCAACATTGTCCACATTCATAACACTGTCCTCCCTGACAACACTGTCCTGCCTGTTAACACTGTCCTTCCTGATAACACTGTCCTGCCTGATAACACTGTCCTCCCTGATAACACTGTCCTCACTGATAACACTGTCCTCTCTGATAACACTGTATTCACTGCTAATACTATCCTCACTGATAACACTGTCCTCCCTGATAACACTGTCCTCACTGATAACACTGTCCTCTCTGATAACACTGTATTCACTGCTAATACTATCCTCACTGATAACACTGTCCTCCCTGATAACACTGTCCTCGCTGATAACACTCTCCTGCCTGATAACTCTGTCCTCCCTGATAACACTGTAGTCCATGACAACACTGTACACCCTGAAAACACTGTCCTCCCTGACAACACTGTCCTCCCTGATAACAATATCCTCTCTGATAACACTGTCCTCCCTGATAGCACTGTCCTCCCTGACAACACTGTCCTCCCTGATAACACTGTCCTCGCTGATAATACTGTCCTCACTGATAACACTGTCCTTCCTGATAACCCTGTCCTCGCTGATAACACTCTCCTGCCAGATAACTCTGCCCTCCCTGATAACACTGTCCTCCCTGACAACACTGTCCACCCTGATAACACTATCCTCCCTGAAAACACTGTCCTCACTGATAACACTGTCCTGTCTGATAACACTGTCCTCCCTGATAGCACTGTCCTCCCTGACAACACTGTCCATCCTGATAACACTGTCCTCTCTGACAACACTGCCCTCCCTGATAACACTATCCTCCCTGAAAACACTGTCCTCCCTGATAACACTGCCCTCTCTGATAACACTGTCCCACCTGATAACACTGTCCTTCCTTAAACACTGTCCACCCTGATAACACTGTCCTCCCTTCCAACACTGTCCTGCCTGATAGCACTGTCCACCCTGATAGCACTGTCCTCCCTGACAACACTGCCCTCCCTGATAACACTATCCTCCCTGAAAACACTGTCCTCCCTGATAACACTGTCCTTTCTGATAAGACTGTCCTACATGATAACACTGTTCTTCCTTAAACTCTGTCATCCCTGATAACACTGTCCTCCCTTACAACACTGTCCTCCCTGATAACACCTTCCACCGTGATAACACTGTAGTCCCAGATAACATTGTCCTCCCTGATAACACTGTCCTCGCTGATAACACTGTTCTCCCTGATAACTCTGTCCTCCCTGATAACACTGTCCTCCCTGACAACACTGTCCTCACTGATAACTCTGTACTCCCTCATAACACTGTATTCACTGATAACACTCTAATCTCTGATAGCACTGTCCTCCCTGACAACACTGTCCTACCTGATAACACTGTCCTCTCTGACTACACTGTCCTGCCTGATAACACTGTCCTCCCTGATAACACAGTCCTTCCTGACAACACTGTCCACCCTGATAACACTGTCCTCTCTGACAACACTGCCCTCCCTGATAACACTATCCTCATTGAAAACACTGTCCTCCCTGATAACACTGTCCTCTCTGACTACACTGTCCTGCCTGATAACACTGTCCTCCCTGACAACACTGTCCTCCCTGATAACACTGTCCTCTCTGACTACACTGTCCTGCCTGATAACACTGTCCTCCCTGATAACACTGTCCTCCCTGATAACACTGTCCTCTCTGACTACACTGTCCTGCCTGATAACACTGTCCTCCCTGACAACACTGTCCACCCTGATAACACTGTCCTCTCTGACAACACTGCCCTCCCTGATAACACTATCCTCCCTGAAAACACTGTCCTCCCTGATAACACTGTCCTCTCTGATAACACTGTCCTCCCTGATAACACTGTCCTCCCTTAAACACTGTCCACCCTGATAACACTGTCCTCCCTTACAACACTCTCCTGCCTGAAAACACTGTCCACCCTGATAACACTGTCCTCACTTATAACTCTGCCCTCAGTGATTGCACTGTCCTCCTTGATAACACCGTCCTCACTGATAACACAGTCCTCCCTGATAACACTGTCTTCCCAGATAACACTCTCATTGCTGATAACACTATATTCAATGATAACACTTGCTTCCCAGATAACACTATCGTCCCTGATAACACTGTCTTCCCTGATAATCCTGTCCTCCCTGATAACACTGTTCTACCTGATAACACTGTCCTCCCTGATAACACTGTCCTCCCTGATAACACTGTCCCGCCTGATGACTCTGTCCTCCCTTATAACACTGTCGTCCATGATAACACTATCCCCACTGATAACACTGTCCTCCCTGATAATGCTGTCCTCCCAGATAACACTGTCCTCGCTGATAACACTTTCCTCACTGATAACACTGTCCTCCCTTATAACACTGTTGTACATGAGAACACTCTCCACCCTGATAACACTGTCCTCCCTGATAACACAGTCCTCCCTGATAACACTGTCCTCCCTGATAATACTATCCTCCCTGATAACACTGTCCTCACTGATAGCACTGTGCTCCCTCATAATAATGTCCTCCCAGAAAACACTGTCCTCGCTGATAACACAATCCTCACTGATAACACAGTCCTCTCTGATAACAATATCGTCCCTGATAACACTGTCCTCCTTGATAACACTGCCCTCCCCTAAAACACTGTCCTCCCTGATAACACTGTCCTCCCTGATAACATTGTTGTCCCTGATAACACTGTCCTCCTTGATAACACTGCACTCCCCTAAATCACTATCCTCCCTGATAACACTGTCCTCCCTGATAACATTGTTGTCCCTGATAACACTGTCGTCCCTGATAACACTGTCCTCCTTGATAACACTGTCCTCACTGATAACTCTCTCCTCCCCGATAACTCTGTCCTCCCTGATATCACTGTCCTCCCCTGATATCACTGTCCTCCATAACAACACTGTACTCCCTGATAACACTGTCCTCCCTGATAACACAGTCCTCCCTGACAACACTGCTTCCCTGATAACATCATCCTCCCTGAAAACACTGTCCACCCTGATAACACTGTCCTCTCTGATAACTCTGTCCTCCCTGATAACACTCTCCTTCCTTAAACACTGTCCATCCTGATAACACTGTCCTCTCTGATAACTCTGTCCTCCCTGATAACACTCTCCTTCCTTAAACACTGTCCTCCCTTACAACATTGTCCTTCCTGATAACGCCTTCCTCCGTGATAACACTGTCCTCCCTGATAACACTGTCCTCCCTGATAAAACTGTCCTCCCTGAAAACACTGTGCTCCCTGATAACACTGTCCTCCCTGATAACACTGTCCTCGCTGATAACACTGTCCTCCCTGATAACTCTCTCCTTCCTGATAACACTGTCCTCCCTGATAACACTGTCCACACTGATAACTCTGTACTCCCTGATAACACTCTATTCACTTATAACACTATCCTTATTGATAACACTGTCCTTCTCGATAACACTGTCCTCGCTGATAACACTCTCCTGCCTGATAACACTGTCCACCCTGATAACACTGTCCTCCCTTTCAACACTGTCCTCCCTGATAACACTGTCCTCCCTGTCAACACTATCCTCTCTGATCACACTGTCCTCCCTGATAGCAGTGTCCTCCCTGACAACACTGTCCTCCCTGATAATACTGTCCTCGCTGATAATACTGTCCTCGCTGAAAACACTCTCCTGCCTGATAACACTGCCCTCCCTGATATCACTATCCTCCCTGACAACTCTGTCCAATCTGATAACACTATCCTCCCTGAAAACACTGTCCTCCCTGATAACACTGTCCTTTCTGATAACACTGTCCTCCCTGACAACACTCTCCTCCCTGATAACACTGTCCTCCCTGACAACACTGCCCTCCCTGATAACACTATCCTCCCTGAAAACTCTCTCCTCACTGATAACACTGTCCTACCTGATAACACTGTCCTCCCTGATAACACTGTCCAACCTGATAACATTGTCTTACCTGATAACACTGTCCTACCTGATAACATTGTCCTCTCTGATAACACTTTCCTACCTGATAACACTGTCCACCCTGACAACACTGTCCTCCCTTACAACACTGTCCTGCCTGATAACACTGTCCACACTGATAACACTGTCCTCACCTATAACTCTGCCCTCACTGATTACAATGTCCTCCTTAATAACACCGTCCTAACTGATAACACAGTCTTCCCTGATAACACTGTCCTCCCTGATAATACTGTCCTCCCAGATAACACTGTCATCGCTGATAACACTATCCTCAATGATAACTCTGTCCTCCCAGATAACACTGTCGTCCCTGATAACACTGTCCTCTCTAATAACTCTGTTCTACCTGATAACACTGTCCTCCCTGATAACACTCTCCTCCCTGATAACACTGTCCTGTCTGATAACACTGTCCTCCCTGATAACACTGTCCTCCCTGATAACACTGTCCCCACTGATTACACTGTCCTCCCTGATATCTCTGCATTCACTGATAACCCTATCCTCACTGAGAACACTCTCCTTCCTGATAACACTGTCCTCCCTGATAACACTCTCCTGCCTGATAACACTGTCCTCACTGATAACACTGTCCTCCCTGACAACACTGTCCACTATGATAACACTGTCCTCCCTGACAACACTGCCCTCTCTGATAACACTATCCTCCCTGATAACAGTGTCCTCCATGATAACACTGTCCTCCCTGAACATTAAAATGGTATAAAATACCGACAGATTGTTAGGTAAGACACATATGCAACAGTTAGGTATCTTTATTTTGAAACGTTTCGCCTACACAGTAGGCTTCTTCAGTCGAGTACAGAAAAGTTGATAGAAGCAGAAGATACTTGAAGACGATGTAATCAGTCCATCACCCTTAAAGTTTTGAGGTGGTCAGTCCCTCAGTCTGGAGAAGAGCATTGTTCCGTTGTCTGAAACAATATGAAGTTGAAGTGACAGAATCGGGCCTTATATAGTGCCAGGAGGTGAGACGTAGGTTGATTTGGGAGGGCAGGTCCTTCTCAAACCCAGCCGTTCTCACTAGTAGAGGTTGTCGAAGTAGATGGTCTGTACCAAGATACCCTTGTGTTGCAGTGTCTGACAGAATGAACATTAAAATGGTATAAAATACCAACAGATTGTTAGGTAAGACACATATGCAACAGTTAGGTATCTTTATTTTGAAACGTTTCGCCTACACAGTAGGCTTCTATAGTCGAGTACAGAAAAGTTGATAGAAGCAGAAGATACTTGAAGACGATGTAATCAGTCCATCACCCTTAAAGTTTTGAGGTGGTCAGTCCCTCAGTCTGGAGAAGAGCATTGTTCCGTTGTCTGAAACAATATGAAGTTGAAGTGACAGAATCGGGCCTTATATAGTGCCAGGAGGTGAGACGTAGGTTGATTTGGGAGGGCAGGTCCTTCTCAAACCCAGCCGTTCTCACTAGTAGAGGTTGTCGAAGTAGATGGTCTGTACCAAGATACCCTTGTGTTGCAGCGTCTGACAGAATGAACATTAAAATGGTATAAAATACCGACAGATTGTTAGGTAAGACACATATGCAACAGTTAGGTATCTTTATTTTGAAACGTTTCGCCTACACAGTAGGCTTCTTCAGTCGAGTACAGAAAAGTTGATAGAAGCAGAAGATACTTGAAGACGATGTAATCAGTCCATCACCCTTAAAGTTTTGAGGTGGTCAGTCCCTCAGTCTGGAGAAGAGCATTGTTCCGTTGTCTGAAACAATATGAAGTTGAAGTGACAGAATCGGGCCTTATATAGTGCCAGGAGGTGAGACGTAGGTTGATTTGGGAGGGCAGGTCCTTCTCAAACCCAGCCGTTCTCACTAGTAGAGGTTGTCGAAGTAGATGGTCTGTACCAAGATACCCTTGTGTTGCAGTGTCTGACAGAATGAACATTAAAATGGTATAAAATACCGACAGATTGTTAGGTAAGACACATATGCAACAGTTAGGTATCTTTATTTTGAAACGTTTCGCCTACACAGTAGGCTTCTTCAGTCGAGTACAGAAAAGTTGATAGAAGCAGAAGATACTTGAAGACGATGTAATCAGTCCATCACCCTTAAAGTTTTGAGGTGGTCAGTCCCTCAGTCTGGAGAAGAGCATTGTTCCGTTGTCTGAAACAATATGAAGTTGAAGTGACAGAATCTTGGTACAGACCATCTACTTCGACAACCTCTACTAGTGAGAACGGCTGGGTTTGAGAAGGACCTGCCCTCCCAAATCAACCTACGTCTCACCTCCTGGCACTATATAAGGCCCGATTCTGTCACTTCAACTTCATATTGTTTCAGACAACGGAACAATGCTCTTCTCCAGACTGAGGGACTGACCACCTCAAAACTTTAAGGGTGATGGACTGATTACATCGTCTTCAAGTATCTTCTGCTTCTATCAACTTTTCTGTACTCGACTGAAGAAGCCTACTGTGTAGGCGAAACGTTTCAAAATAAAGATACCTAACTGTTGCATATGTGTCTTACCTAACAAACCGTCCTCCCTGATAACACTGTCCTCCCTGATGACACTGTCCTCTCTGTCAAAACTGTCCTCCCTGATAACACTGTCTTCCCTGGCAACACTGTCCTGCCTAATAACACTGTCCTCCCTGATAACACTGTCTTCCCTGGCAACACTGTCCTGCCTGATAACACTGTCCTCCCTGATAATACTGTCCTCTCTTACAGCACTGTCCTCCCTGATTACACTCTCCTCCTTGATAACTCTGTCCTAACTGATAACACAGTCCTCCATAATAATACTGTCCTCCCAGATAACACTGTCCTCACTGATAACACTTTCCTCACTGATAACACTGTCCTCCCTTATAACACTGTTGTACATGAAAACACTCTCTTCCCTGATAACGCTGCCCTCCCTGATAACACTATCCTCTCTGATATCTCTGTCGTCCCTGATAACACAAGTCGTCCCTGATAATATTGTCCTCCCTGATAACACTGTCCTTCCTGATAACACTGTCCTCCCTGATAACACTGTCATCCCTGATAACACTGTCCACACTGATTACACTGTCCTACCTGACAGCACTGTCCACCCTGATAACACTGTCCAGCCTGATAATACTGTTCTCACTGATAACAGTCTCCTTCCTGATAACACTGCCTCTCGCTGATAACACACTCCTGCCTGATAACACTGTCCTCCCTGATAACACTGTCCTCCCTGACAACACTGACCACCCTGATAACACAGTCCTCCCTGACAACACTGTCCTCCTGATAACACTGTCCTCGCTGATAACACTGTCCTTCCTGATAACACTGTCCTCGCTGATAATAGTGTCCTCACTGTTAACACTGTCCTCCCTTATAACACTGACCTCGCTGATAACTCTCTCCTGCCTAATAACACTGTCCTCCCTGATAACACTGTCCTCCTGATAACACTGTCCTCCCTGACAACACTGCCCTCCCTGATAACACTATCCTTGCTGATAACTGTGTCCTCCCTGATAACACTGTCCTCCCTGATAACACTGTCCTCAATGATAACACTGTCCTCTCTGACAACACTGTCCACCCTAGTAACACTGTCCTTCCTGGCAACACTGTCCTGCCTGATAATACTGTCCTCACTTACAGCACTGTCCTCCCTGATTACACTCTCCTCCTTGATAACTCCGTCCTCACTGATAACACAGTCCTCCCTGATATCATTGTCCTCCATGATAATACTGTCCTACCAGATAACACTGTCCTCGTTGATAACACTTTCCTAACTGATAACACTGTCCTCCCTTATAACACTGTTGTACATGAAAACACTCTCCTCCCTGATAACACTGCCGTCCATGATAACACTGTCCTCCCTGATAACACTGTCCTCCCTAATAATACTATCCTCCCTGATAACACTGTCCTCACTCATAAGGCAGTCCTCCATGATAACACTGTGCTCCCTCATAATAATGACATCCCAGATAACACTGTCCTCCCTGATAACACTGTCCTCCCTGATACCACTGTCCTCCGTGATAACACTGTACTCCCTGATACCACTCTCCGCCCTCATAACTCTGTCCTCTCTGATATCACTCTCCTCCCTGACAACACTGTCCTCCCTGATAACATTGTCCTCCCTGATAACACTGTCCTCCCTGATAACACTGTCCTCCCTGATGCCACTGTCCTCCCTGATAACACTGTCCTCTCTGATAACGCTGTCCACCCTGATATTACAATCCTCCTTGATAACACTGTACTGCCTGATAACACTGTCCTCCCTGATAATACTATCCTCCCTGATAACACTGTCCTCCCTAATAACACTATCCTTCCTGACAACAATGTCCTCCCTGATAACAATCTCCTCCATTACAACACTGTCCAGCCTGATAACACTTTCCACCATGATAACACTGTCCTCCCTGATAACACTGTCCTCCCTGATAACACTGTCCTCCTTGATAACACTGTCCTCCCTGATAACACTGTCCTCCCAGATAACACTGTCATCGCTGAAAACTCTATCCTCACTGATAACTCTGTCGTCCCTGATAACTGTCGTCCCTGATAACACTGTCCTCCCTGAAAATACTGTCCTCCCTGAAAACACTGTCCTACTTGATAACACCGACCTCCCTGATAACACTGTCCTCGCTGATAACACTTTCCTGCCTGATAACACTGTCCTCCCTGATAACACTGTCATCCCTGGTAACACTGTCCTCCTTGATAACACTGTCCTCCCTGATAACACTGTCCTCCCTGATAATACTATCCTCACTGATAATACTATCCTCCCTGATGACACTGTCCTCCCTGATAACACTCTCCTCCCTTATAATACTATCCTCCCTGATAACACTGTCCTCGCTGATGACACTGTCCTCCTTGATAATACTATCCTCCCTGATAACACTGTCCTCCCTTGTAACACTGTCCTCCCTGGTAACACTGTTCTCCCTGATAACACTGTTGCTCCTGATAACACTGTCCTCCCTGATACCACTGTCCTCCCTGATAACACTGTCCTCCCTGGTAACACTGTTCTCCCTGATAATACTATCCTTCTTGATAACACTGTCCTCCCTGATAACACTGTTGCTCCTGATAACACTGTCCTCCCTGATACCACTGTCCTCCCTGATAACACTGTCCTCCCTGCTAACACTGTTCTCCCTGATAATACTATCCTTCTTGATAACACTGTCCTCCCTGATAACACAGTCCTCCCTGATAATACTATCCTCCCTGACAACACTGTCCTCCCTGATAACACTGTCCTCCCTTATAATACTATCCTCCCTGATAATATTGTCCCCTCTGATAATACTATCCTTCCTGATAACACTGTCCTCCCTGATAACACTGTCCTCCCTGATAACACTGTCCTCCCTGATAACACTGTCCTCCCTGATAACACTGTCCTCTCTGATACCGCTGTCCTCCCTGATAACACTGTCCTCCCTGATAACACTGTCCTCCTTGATAACACTGTCCTCCCTTATAACACTCTCCTCCCTAATTATACTATCCTCCCTGAAAACACTGTCCTCCCTGATAACACTCTCCTCCTATGACATGGCCTTGGATGCACTGGAAGAAAATCAGAATGCAGATGTAATATACACAGACTTTGCAAAAGCATTTGACAAATGCGATCGTGGCGTAATAGCCCATAAAATACGTTCTAAAGGAATAACTGGGAAAGTGGGGAGATGGATCTTCAACTTCCTAACAAATCGAACACAAAGAGTAGTGGTCAACAGAGTTTAATCGGAGGCTGCCATAGTGAAGAGCTCTGTTCCACAAGGCACAGTACTCGCCCCCATCTTATTCCTTATCCTCATATCAGACATAAACAGAGATGTACACCACAGCACCGTATCATCCTTTGCGGATGATACTAGGATCTGCATGAGGCTGTCATCTGCTGAGGACGCGGTTAACCTCCAAGAAGATATAAACAAAGTTTTCCAGTGGGCAACGGTAAACAATATGATGTTCAATGAGGACAAATTCCAACTACTCCGTTATGGAAAACTGGAGGAAATAATAACTAGAACAGAGTATACTACTGTCTCCGGTCATACAATAGAGCGGAAAAATAATGTAAGGGACCTGGGAGTAGTAATGTCTGAGGATCTCACTTTCAAGGATCACAACAGTGCCACGATCGCACGTGCAAAGAAAATGATAGGATGGATAATGAGAACTTTCAAAACGAGAGATGCCAAGCCCATGATGACCCTTTTCAAATCACTAGTTCTCTCTAGGCTGTAATACTGCTGTACATTAACATCTCCATTCAAAGCAGGTGAAATCGCAGATCTAGAGAGTGTACAGAGATCCTTTACTGCACGTATAAGTTCTGTCAAGCACCTTAACTACTGGGAACGCTTGGAAGCACTTGGCTTGTACTCGTTGGAACGCAGGAGGTAGTGATATATCATAATCTACACTTGGAAAATCTTGGAAGGAATAGTCCCAAATCTGCACACAGAAATCACTCCCTACGAAAGTAAAAGACTGGGCAGGCGATGCAAAATGTCCCCAATAAAAAGTAGGGGCGCCATTGGTACACTAAGGGAAAACACCATAAGTGTCCGGGGCCCAAAACTGTTCAACAGCCTCCCATCAAGCATTAGGGGAATTGCCAATAAACCCCTGACTGCCTTCAAGAGAGAGCTGGACAGATACCTAAAGTCAGTGCCGGATCAGCCGGGCTGTGGCTCGTACGTTGGACTGCGTGCGGCCAGCAGTAACAGCCTAGTTGATCAGGCCCTGATCCATCGGGAGGTCTGGTCATGGACCGGGCCGCGGGGGCGTTGATCCCCGGAATAACCTCCAGGTAACCTCCAGGTAACCTGATAATACTATCCTCCCTGATAACACTGTCCTCCCTGATAACACTCTCCTCCCTGATAACGCTCTCCTCCCTGCTAATACTATTCTCCCTGATAACACTGTCCTCCCTGATAACATTCTCCTCCCTGGTAACACTGTCCTCCCTGATAACACTATTCTCACTGATAATACTCTCCTCCCTGATAATACTATCCTCCCTGATAACACTGTCCTCCCTGATAATACTCTCCTCCCTGATAACACTGTCCTCCCTGACAACTCTATCATAACTGTCAATACTGTCATCACTGACCACACTGACAACACTGACTACACTGATACCAGTGACAACAACGACCACACTGAGAACACTGTCCAAACTAGGAAATATGTCAATCCTGACAACATTGTCCTCCCTGACAACTCTGTCCTCTCTGACAACATTGTCCTCCCTGACAACATTGTCCTCCCTGACAACTCTGTCCTCCCTGACAATATTGTCCACCCTGACAACATTGTCCACCCTGACAATGCTGTCCACCCTGACAACACTGTCCTCCCTGACAATACTGTCCCCCTGACAACACTGTCCTCCCTGACAATACTGTCCACCCTGACAATACTGTCCACCCTGACAACACTGTCCTCCCTGACAATACTGTCCACCCTGACAATACTGTCCACCCTGACAATACTGTCCACCCTGACAATACTGTCCACCATGACAACACTTTCCTCCCTGACAATACTGTCCACCCTGACAATACTGTCCTCCCTGACAACATTGTCCACCCTGATAATACTGTCCACCCTGACAACACTGTCCTCCCTGACAATTCTGTCCACCCTGACAATACTGTCCACCCTGACAACACTGTCCTCCCTGACAATACTGTCCACCCTGACAATACTGTCCACCCTGACAACACTGTCCTCCCTGACAATACTGTCCTCCCTGACAACTCTGCCCACCCTGACAATTCTCTCCTACCCTGACAACACTGTCCTCACTGACAGCACTCTTGTCCCTCACTACACTGTCCACACTGACAACACTTTCCTACCTGACAACACTTTCCTTCCTGACAACCCTGTCGTCCCTGTCAACACTGTTTTTGTGATAAGCATGGTGGTGATGGTGACAGTATGGTGTACCACTACAGTGGTGATGGTGACAGTATGGTGTACCACTACAGTGGTGATGGTGACAGTATGGTGTACCACTACAGTGGTGATGGTGACAGTATGGTGTACCACTACAGTGGTGATGGTGACAGTATGGTGTATCACTACAGTAGTGATGGTGACAGTATGTTGTATCACTACAGTAGTGATGGTGACAGTATGTTGTATCACTACAGTAGTGATGGTGACAGTATGTTGTATCACTACAGTAGTGATGGTGACAGTATGTTGTATCACTACAGTAGTGATGGTGACAGTATGTTGTATCACTACAGTAGTGATGGTGACAGTATGTTGTATCACTACAGTAGTGATGGTGACAGTATGTTGTATCACTACAGTAGTGATGGTGACAGTATGTTGTATCACTACAGTAGTGATAGTGACAGTATGTTGTATCACTACAGTAGTGATGGTGACAGTATGGTGTATCACTACAGTAGTTATGGAGAAAGTATTGTGTATCACTACAGTGTTGATGGTGACAGTATGGTGCACCACTACAGGTGTGAGAGTGTCAGCAGCAGCAGTGTCAGCAGCAGCCATGACGTCATTACCCAGCACACAGCAGGTGGTGCTTGAGCAGTCTGATGTTACTGATGATATAATGATTCATGCCTGTGACCTGGCCCAGGAGCTACAACCACCAGGAGGGTGAGTTCTTCACTGTTGTTCTTGTATTGTTAGTGAGGTGGTCCAGGAGCTACAACCACCAGGAGGGTGAGTTCTTCACTGTTGTTCTTGTATTGTTAGTGAGGTGGTCCAGGAGCTACAACCACCAGGAGGGTGAGTTCTTCACTGTTGTTCTTGTATTGTTAGTGAGGTGGTCCAAAAGATACACCCACAAGAATGGTGAGTCCATTACTGTTGCTCATGTGTTGTGAGTGAGGTGGTTCAGGAGCTAAAATCACCAGGAGGGAGAGTCCCTCGCATTTGTTCATGTGTTTTGAGGTGGTCCAGGAGCTACAAAAACCAGGAGGGTGAGTCCTTCACTGTTATTCTTGTGTTGTGAGAATGTCCAGGAGCTACAACCACCAGGAGGGTGAGTCCACCACTGCTGTTATTGTGTTGTGAGTGAGCTGACCCAGGAGCTACAGCCTCCAGGAGGGTGAGTCCGTCACTGTTGTTTTTGTGTTGTGAGTGAGGTAGTACAGGACCTACAACCATCAGGAGGGTGAGTCCGTCACTGTTTCATGTGTTGTGAATGAGCTGGCCCAGGAGCTACAGCCTCCAGGAGGGTGAGTCCGTCACTGTTGTTCTTATGTTGTTAGTGAGGTGTTCCAGGAGCTACAACCACCAGCAGGGTGAGTCCTTCTCTGTTGTTCATGTATTGTGAGTGAAGTGGTCCAGGAGCTACAGCCACCTGGAGGGTGAGTTTTTCACTGTTGTTATTGGGTTGCGAGTGAGCTGGCTCAGGAGCTACAGCCTCCAGGAGGGTGAGTCCGTCACTGTTGTTTTCGTGTTGTGAGTGAGGTGGCCCAGGACCTACAACCATCAGGAGGGTGAGTCAATCAATGTTTCATATGTTGTGAGTGAGCTGGCCCGGGAGCTACAGCCACCAGAAGGGTGGGTCCATCAATGTTGGTCTTGTGTAGTGAGCTGGCCCAGGAACTACCGCCTCCAGGAGGGTGAGTCGTCACTGTTGTTCTTGTGTTGTAAGTTAGGTGATTCAGGAGCTACAACCACCAGAAGTGAGAGTCCTTCGTTGTTGTTCTTGTGTTTAGAGTGAAGAGGTCCAGGAGCTACAGTCACCAGAAGGGTGAGTCCTTCTATGTTGCTCTTGTGTTGTGAGTGAGGTGGTCCAGGGGCTACAACCACCAGAAGGGTGGGTCCTTCTATGTTGCTCTTGTGTTGTGAGTGAGGTGGTCCAGGAGCTACAGCCACCAGAAGGGTGAGTCCTTCTATGTTGCTCTTGTGTTGTGAGTGAGGTGGTCCAGGGGCTACAACCACCAGAAGGGTGGGTCCATCAATGTTGGTCTTGTGTAGTGAGGTGGTCCAGGAGCTACAGCCACCAGAAGGGCGAGTCCTTCTATGTTGCTCTTGTGTTGTGAGTGAGGTGGTCCAGGGGCTACAACCACCAGAAGGGTGGGTCCATCAATGTTGGTCTTGTGTAGTGAGGTGGTCCAGGAACTACAGTTTCCAGGAAGGTGAGTCCGTCATTGTTGTTCTTGAGTTGTGAAGTGGTCCAGGAGCTACAGCCACTAGGAGGGCGAGTGCTTTACAGTTGTCCTTGTGTTGTCAATGAGGTGGTCCAGGAACTACAACTACCAAGAGGGTGAGTCCTTCACTGTTGTTCACGTGTTGTGAGTGAAGTGGTCCAGGAGCTACACTCACCAGGAGGGTGAGTCCTTCTCTGTTGTTCATGTTTTGTGAGTGAGGTGATTCAAGAGCTACAATCACCAAGAAGGTGAGTCCTTCACTGTTGTTCACGTGTTGTGAGTGAAGTGGTCCAGGAGCTACACTCACCAGGAGGGTGAGTCCTTCTCTGTTGTTCATGTGTTATGAGTGAGGTGGTCCAGGAGCTACAACCACCAGGAGGGTAAGTTCCTCAATGATGTTCATGTGTTGTGAGGTGGTCTAGGAGCTACAACCACCATGAGGGTGAGTCCTTCATTGTCGTTCATGTGTTGTGAGTGAAGTGGTCCAGAAGCTACAACCACCATGAGGGTGAGTCCTTCACTTTTGTTCATGTGTTGTGAGTGAAGTGGTCCAGGAGCTACAACCACCACGAGGGTGAGTTCTTCACTGTTGATCATGTGTTGTAAGTGAGGTGGTCCAGGAGCTACAGCCACCAGGAGGGCGAGTCCGTCGCTGTTGTTCTTGTGTTGTGAGTGAGGTGGTCCAGGAGCTACAACCACCAGGAGGGTGAGACCATCACTGTTGTTCTTCTCTTACTTTCAATGTTGAAGGCGAGATTCCTAATTAATTGTGGTGGTTGCATCAGTGAAGTTGGTTGCAGCAGTGATCATGATTGTGATGATTGCAGCAGTGATGGTGGTTGTAATGATTGCACCAGTGATGGTGGTTGTGATGATTGCAGCAGTGATGGTGACTGTGACGACTGCAGCAGTGATTGTGGTTGTGATGATTGCAGCAGGAATGGTGGTTGTGATGATTTCAGCAGTGATGGTGGTTGTGGTGGTTGCAGCAGTGATGGTGGATGTGACTGCAGCATTGATGGTGGTTTTGGTGGTTGCAGCAGTGATGATGGATGTGATTTTTGCAACAGTGATGATGGTTGTGGTGGTTGCAGCAGTGATTGTGGTTGTGGTGGTTGCAGCAGTGATAGTGGCTTTGATGGCTGCAGCAGTGATGATGGTTGTGGGGGTACTAGAAGTGAAGGAGGTGGTTGTGAATTCAGCAATTATGGAGGGTGTGACGGTTGCAGCAGTGAAGGTTTTGGTGGTTTCAGCTGAGATGATGGTTGTGGTGGTTGAAGTAGTGATGGTGGTTGTGGTGGTTGCAACAGTCATGATGCTTTTGGTGGTGGCAGCAGTGATGATGGTGGTGTTTGCAGCAGTGATGGTGGTTGGGATTTTTGCAGCAGTGATGATAGTTGTGGTGGTTGCAGCAGTGAAGGTGGTTGTGGTGGTTGCTGTAGTGATAATAGTTGTGGTCGTTTCAGCATTGTTGGTAGTTGTGGTGGTTGCAGAAGTGATGATGGGTGTGATGGTTGCAGCAGTGATAATGGTTAAGGTGGTTGGCACAGTGATGATGGTTGTAGTGTATGACAACCCAGGGACAATAAGGCCTGTTATCGTGGGTGTAAAGGGGAGGGAGGAGCAGAACAAACACAGCTGAATGACTTTGAAATATATTTTCCTTCACCAACAGCAATGTGAATATTTACAACTATGTACACTATATACAGCTGGAAAATGTATGTGTACAACACGGTTTAGGCAAGTCTAAGACACAGCCTGGAGACAGAATGGACAACAGTGCTCAACCAGCTCTAGCATGGAAATGACAAGGGCAGACAGATGGGTGGTGCCCACAACACCTCTGCGATTGCCAAAACCATCCTCTTATTGGCTGAACCTGGATACTGATCGAACGATGGGGCCCCATCGTTCAACCCTAGTACTGGTTCGATGGTTGGGGATATAGCCTTTAAATGAGGGTGTGTACATGCACCTACTAAAGGTTACTACTCTTAGTATGCCACACCCCCACCCCAAGAGGGCTCAGGAATTGGCTCCCACCTCCCATTGGTAACCATGCCACCAGGGCACCATATAATGGGACCGCCTTTCCTCTCTACAATCTAACTCTTAGAGCTAAGCTTTATTCGCGACATACAGCCAAACCATAAACTAAGAGCGAGACAGCAGACAGTATGGCTAACGTAGGTCCAAGGTATGGAAAGATGGTAGCCCGCACCCCTCACTAAAAAGGAAAAAACCCACAACATATATAAAGGGGGGAAAAAGAGCTAGAAACCGGTTACCACAGGTTCCTAACATATCCTAACCTAATACATATAAAATCTAAGATCTGGACAATGTGTCTGCCATCTTGTTTTCTTTACCAGGGATATGTTTTACCCCGATATTATATTACTGCAGCTAAGTGACCACCTCATTATTTTGTGATTCTTCATGTTTTGAGGACTGTGGCCACCTGTGAAGTCTGACCCACATACATGTTGAAATGCTCCAAGGCCAGTACCAGCACGAGGGCTTCTTTTTCAATTGCTGAGTAGGTCTTCTGGTGTGGCTGGAACTTTGCTGAGTAGCATGCCACAGACTGCAACCCCTAGTCCCTGTTTTGCAACAGTACTGCCCCAACCCCAGACTCACAAGCATCAACCTATAACAAGAAAGGTTTGGAGAAGTCTAGAGACAAAAGAATGGGTGCAATACACAATAATCTTTTAGCTTTCGTAAAAGCATTTGGATGTTCTATGGTCCAATTAAAGGGATCTTTGCGACTGGTAAGAGAGATAAGGGGACTACAGTATCTGAACAATTTTTTACAGAATCTCCTAGGAAACACTGAAGAGAATTCCTATCATGGGGAACTGGGAAATCTTTAATGGCAAGAACTTTAGCAAATTTAGGGGCAACTTTGCCACTATCTACTTCATGGCCCAGAAAAGTAATAGTAGCCTGGCCAAAGGAAGACTTAGATACGTTTCAAAGAGAACCTTAAGCATAAACAGGTGTTGATCCCAAGTATCAGACACCACCACGATGTCATCTAGGTAAGCTGCCGTGACTTCAAGTCCTTTAATAGCCAGATGTAAAAGTTTCTGGAATCAAGAGGGAGAATTTTTCGTTCCGAAGTGGGTAACTGTATATTGATAATGACCTCCTGGAATTACGAAGGCAGAGATTTCTTTCTCTTTATCTGTCAAAGGTACCTGATAGTAACCCTTAAGGAGATCTAACCTGGACACTAAAGTAGCCTTACCCCCAAAGTCGATTACGTCATCCAGACGAGGAAAGAGGTAAGCATCTGTGATGGTGACCTCATTCACCTTACAGTAGTCTGTACACATGCGAAAACCTCCATCAGCTTTTCCAACAAGGATTCACGGTGAAGCCCATGGACTAGATGACTCCTCCACTAACCCATGCTCTAACAGAAATTCTACCTCTTGCTGAAGTAGCTTATGTCTTTCAGGATTAGCTCTGTAGGGGTAGAGTTTAGCAGGTTTAGAGTTTCTCCACAGCTACGTCATGATAACGTAACGTACATTTTTTCGGCACATCCGAGAAAATATCAGGGTATGACTGTAGAAGCGCAGTTAAACTTGTTACTTGAGTTTCAGATAGTCCCACCATTAAAGGGCTAGAGTCCTTGAGGAGGACAGAGTTTGGAAGCTTGACATTAATTTCAGAAAAATAGTGCGAAGAATCAGAGTCGTCCTCAGAGGAAGAGGACAGAGTCATTACTGGGACTTTAGGTGGTGTATGAAAAGTTTTTATTTGATTAATGTGGTAAGTTTTAGTTTTTGAGGTCTTGTCAAGGGGAGATACCACATAATTTACATCAGTTAATTTACTTACAATTTTCATAGGTCCTGTAAATCTAGCTTTCAAGGTGTGGCCAGGTATAGGTTCCTGCACCAACACCTTGTCTCCTGGATGGAAGGAGCGGAACTGTGCACTTCTGTCATACCTCTGTTTCATTTTACTTTGAGCTGCCTTTAGGTTAGCCTTGGCTAACTGACGTGCCACCTGCAACCTTGAAGACGGGTTGTAGAGTGTTGAGCTAACGTCTTCTCCCATCCATCCTTCTTTGAGCACCCGAAGAGGACCTCGTACATTGTGCCCAAAGATCAGCTCATATGGACTATACCCGGTAGACTTTTGCAGAGTTTCTCTTATTGAAAAACAGCAACAAAGGTAGTGATTCATCCCAGTCTGTAGGAAAATGCATACGAAAAGTACTCATCATGGTTTTTAACGTTTGGTGGAATCTTTCCAAAGCGCCTTGGGACTGAGGATGAAAGGCAGTGGATAAGTTGTGGATTATCCCTAACCTAGTTAATGCTTCCCTAAATGCTTTGGCAGTGAAGTTAGTACTTTGATCACTTTGAATAGATTTAGGAATGCCAAAACAAGAAATAAATCTGGTTAAAGCCTTGAGAATGGCTTTAGTATTAATACTAATATCCATGCTGTTGGAGTGTGAGCAAAGTAACATTTATGAAGGGATTCAGGGAAACCGGCAGGCCGGACTTGAGTCCTGGAGATGGGAAGTACAGTGCCTGCACTCTGAAGGAGGGGTGTTAATGTTGCAGTTTAAAAACTGTAGTGTAAAGCACCCTTCTGGCAAGACAGTGATGGAGTGAATGATGGTGAAAGTTTTTCTTTTTCGGGCCACCCTGCCTTGGTGGGAATCGGCCAGTGTGATAATAAAAAAAAATAATAAAATAATACTAATATCCATAACGGTAAATAAGTACTGATTTCCAGACTTGGACTTAGGTAGTGGACCCACACAATCTATAATTATTTCTGCAAAAGGTTCTCCTTCAGCAGGTATAGGCTGGAAAGGTGCAGGTTTAATGGAATGTCCAGGTTTCCCTACTTGCTGATATTCTCGGCAACATCAGATATGATTCCTCACATCCTGTCTTAATTTCAGTCAATAGAATTCTTTTGTGATTCTATATAATGCTTTAGTAATTCCTAGGTGACCTCCTAATGAAGTATTATGAGCTATATTCAATATTTTAGGTCTAAGCTTCGTTGGAACCACTAACCTGTCTGACAGTTTCCTAAAAGGGGAGTGGGCAATTAATGGATGTCTAGGGCAATTGGTATAAATTGCTGGCTAGACAGGTACCGCAAGGAACTTGCAATCCCATTCATTGATAACTAGGACATATTCTATGGTAAACGTGATATGTATGCATGGGCTAGAGTTCATCTCTCTGGGGCTGGAGTGGTTGCATTAGCCAATTCGATTGAGAGGGTTATTTATGACTTGTCAAGGACTTTAAACTGATAGATTGTAGAGGTATGGGAGTTTATGGGAAACAATCAGGCTGCAGTATCAGGGTTGAAAATAGCAGATATTACCTGGATACCTCAGAGATATGTTTAAAAGACAATATTCAAAATAAAGTTGCTAGTAAAGACAGATTAAGTGATCAACAAAGACTGATAGTGGAGGGCAACGAGTGACTAACTCCCTTATTAAGGTTTACTATACAAATAGTAGGAGTCAAAGAAATAGGATAGATGAGCTAAGATTACTTGCAAGTGCAGGTAATATAGATATTATTGCTATAACAGAGACATGGTTCAACCTGAAAGATTGCAATAAAGTTGGTAGAATTACCGACAATATTTAAAGCAAAAGGACACAAGTGCAACTAATGTGACATTTTATTGTGGCAACGTTTCGCTCTCCAGGAGCTTTATCAAGCCGTTAGCTTGACAGAGCTTCTGGAGAGCGAAACGTTGCCACAATAAAATGTCACATTAGTTGCACTTGTGTCCTTTTACTTTACAACTTGAAAGATAGAGAAATGCCTTGTGAATGCAGCATACAGGGTTATAAACTATTTCATACTGATGGGGTCAACAGGAAGGGTGGTGGAGTGGCGATGTATCTCAGAGATAATTTAAATTGTTGTGTTAGACAAGATTAGGGACAAGGTAGGCCCACTTAAGAGTAACTCAGGTCAGATAACTGATAGTGATAACGATATGTGTGAAATTTTCAATACTTCCTCTCAGTTTTTACCCAGGAAAATACTAGCGAAATTCCAGAAATAATAGATTATGTAGAACAGGATGATAAACTATGCGCTACTGCGGTAACTAGAGAAACTGAAACCTAACAAATCCCCAGGCCCTGATGAACTGTTTGCAAGGGTGTTAAAGGAATGTGAAGAGGAACTTAGCATGCCTTTAGCTAATCTTTTCAACATATCTCTGCAAACTAGCATAGTGCCTGATAAATGGAAAATGGCAAATGTAATACCTATTTACAAGGAAGGTGACAGGTCCCTAGCTTCGAACTATAGGCCAATAAGCCTTACCTCCATAGTGGGAAAATTTATGGAATCAATAACTACCGAAGTAATTCGTAGCCATCTTGAAAGGCAAAAATTGATTAATGAATCTCAGCACAGTTTTACAAAGGGGCGTTCCTGTCTTACGAATTTACTGACTTTCTTCACTAAGGTATTTAGGGAGGTAGCTCATGGTATTGAATATGATATTGTGTATATGGACTTCAGTAAGGCTTTCGATAGAGTTCCACATCAGAGGTTATTGAGGAAGCTTAAGGCACACAGAATAGGAGGAAAAATTTTTCCTGGGTTGAGGCATGGCTGACAAATAGGCAGCAGAAAGTTTGCAAAAATGGGGAGAAATCAGAATGGGGGCACATCACAAGCGGTGTTCAACAGGGTTCAGTGTTGGGCCAATTGTTGTTCACAGTCTACATAAACGACATAGATAAGGGAATAAATTGTGACATAAGTAAATTTGCTGATGACACCAAGATAGGCCATCTAATTCATTCTGATGAGGACATTAGGGCACTCCAGAATTTGAATAAACTCATGCAGTGGTCGGAGAAGTGGCAGATGCAGATTAATATAGACAAATGCAGTGATCGGAGAAGTGGCAGATGCAGTTTAATATAGACAAATGCAGAGTTCTAAATGTTGGACAGGACAATAACCATGCCACATATAAACTAAATAATGTAGATCTTAATAATACGGATTGCGAAAAGGATTTAGGACTTCTGGTTAGTAGTAATCTAAAACCAAGACAACAGTGCATAAGTGTTCTCAATAAAGCTAACAGAATCCTTGGCTTCATAGCAAGAAGTATAAATAATAGAAGTCGTCAGGTTATTCTATAACTCTATATATCTTTGGTTAGGCCTCATTTGGATTATGCTGTGCAGTTTTGGTCACCGTATTACAGAATGGATATAAATGCACTGGAAAACATACAAAGGAGAATGACAAAGTTGATCCCATTGTTATTTCTATTCTTCTGCTGAACAACGGTTAGTGCCGATGGAGGTAGCGTAGGTAGCAATGATACGGCCGTGGACTAGTTTGGCTTTAATTGGGTAGGAGTGAGTACACAACGGGCAGTGTGAGGGAGTGACTGCAAGCCAGTCCGTGGAGGGGGAGCACTTGTGTCTGTCAAGTCGGTCAGCCTAGGAATGAGAGGGAGGCATGGGCCGGCAGGGTGGCGTGCCTACCTAGAGGCCTGGCTACAGAGGGCAGCACCTGAGTGGCGCAAAATATGAACTAAGCTGGCAGACAGCATGGGCTGTCTGTGCAGACAGTACAGGCTGTCTACATACGCTCGGCCACCTACCGCGCGTCGTCCCGACGCGACAATACTGGTGGGCCCATGGGTATAAAGGAATTACGTACACTAGCTACCCCAGAGAGGGACTGGCTTTCGCTCACTAGTAAATCAAAAATGGACATAAAAATGCAACAGGCAAAAAAAAAACTCTCCCATCCAGGGGAAGAGAAAACGGGTTTGCCCGCGCTGTTTCATCGAGGAGAGAGTCCGGAGACGTCAGCACTGGAACTAAAATCTTCTATACACAGGTTGTCCGCAGGGCTGAACATCAGTTGACCACTCGTCTACGAACGTTGTTGCACCCTCACATCTGCAGACAATGACTGACAGTAGCATTTCCTAAGGTGTGACATGTGACTCAGAGGGCAGCACTGCCCTGACCGTAATACAGGCTTTTTTTCCTTTTGTTATAAAACACTGGTGCACATACGTACAATAATACTATATCCATGGAATTCATTACACTCTGGGTACCCTTCTAAAAGTATTTACATAATTACATGATGTTGTCCACCCTGACTCTATTATCGACTAGCTATACAATGTGTGTGCATTTATACCCATTTCTGCAAGCAAACAATTAGCATAACTAGCGTAGGAGTCAGACAAGTCGGTAGGTACGTCAATGTCACAGAAATGTACTGTTGTCCTGGGTCGCAGGCCATAAGTATAGAGCCTTACTGGGCCGTCTTCCGTACCAGTAGTAGTGGGAGAAGGGATAGACGGTTTGTCCCTAACATTAGTCTGATCGTGGCGTTGCAACGCACACGCCTCCAGCTCTGCTTCGGCCTGCATATGGTCCACATACTTCATGTGATCAAGGTGGGCTTCCTTGATAGTTCCCGTAGCAATCTCCCTCACCTCGAACTTATTGCCACGGAGCTGTCGTAGGACACGGTAAGGACCCACAAACTTTGGGACAAGTTTGTGCATACCTGGGGTCTGCACTGGGTTGAGCAACATAACTTTGCAACCTGGTTCCACTTTGCTTTCCTTGGCGCGGGCATTGCGCTCAGACGTGAACCTATCAGTAGCTTTCATAAGGTTCTCTCGTACCCACTGGAAGACAAGCTGCGTTGTCCTCATCTTTACTACACTGGGGTTATCAGCATCGTAAGTAGGTCTAGGTGGAGCAAACAGAATTTCATATGGTAAGCACTTGTCATAGCCATACAAAGCAAAATGAGGTGTCTCACCGATCGAGCTGTTGAGGGAGGAATTTAATGTACACTGAACATCTGGGATAGCCTCATCCCATGTAGTACAACTTGGGTTAACGGTTACTCTGAGCACCTCCAGGACTTTGCGATTTGTACGTTCAGCAAGACCATTACTCGCAGGGTGGCGTGGAGCTACTGGCGCTTGATGAATGTTGAATCTGGAGCAAAGATCCTGCATTATGCCATTTATAAACTCAGACCCATTGTCTGACAGAAGGACACGTGGGCAAGTATGACGAAGAACAACATGCTCACGGAAAGCACTAGCGACCGTTTCGGAGGTTTTATCAGGAATGGGTACTAATTCACTGTACCGCGTCAAGTTATCTACCATTACAAGCAGGTGCTTATTTCCCTTCTCCGAGGTCGAGAAGTTCGTCAACAGGTCGACAGAAGTTCTCTCCCAGGGCTCCTTTGTAATGGGATACTTTAGAATGGGGTTAGGACCTGTAATGGTACCCTTGTGCTG